>NC_061511.1:225046276-225088794 GCF_022539505.1 Lolium rigidum | reverse complement strand
ACGCTCCAAGTAAAGTACATAAGATGTGGCCGAATAAAAATATAGTTTCAAGAGAAGGAACCTGATAATTTATCGATGAAGAAGGGGATGCCTTGGGCATCCCCAAGCTTAGACGCTTGAGTCTTCTTGATATATGCAGGGATGAACCACCGGGGAATCCCCAAGCTTAGACTTTTCACTCTTCTTGATCGTAGTATATCATCCTCCTCTCTTGACCCTTGAAAACTTCCTCCACACCAAACTCGAAACAACTCATTAGAGGGTTAGTGGACAATAAAAATTAACATGTTCAGAGGTGACACAATCATTCTTAACACTTCTGGACATTGCATAAAGCTACTGGACATTAATGGATCAAAGAAATTCATCCAACATAGCAAAAGAGGCTATGCGAAATAAAAGGCAGAATCTGTCAAAACAGAACAGTCCGTAAAGATGGATTTTATTAGGCCACCAGACTTGCTCAAATGAAAATGCTCAAATTGAATGAAAGTTGCGTACATATCTGAGGATCACTCACGTAAATTGGCATAATTTTCTGAGTTACCTACAGAGAATTAGACCCAGATTCGTGACAGCAAAGAAATCTGTTTCTGCGCAGTAATCCAAATCTAGTACTTACTTTACTATCAAAGACTTTACTTGGCACAACAAAACACAAAACTAAGATAAGGAGAGGTTGCTACAGTAGTAAACAACTTCCAAGACACAAATATAAAACAAAGTACTGTAGCAAAATAACACATGGGTTATCTCCCAAGAAGTTCTTTCTTTTTAGCCATTAAGATGGGCTCAGCAGTTTTAATGATGCACTCGCAAAAGATAGTATGTGAAGCAAAAGAGAGCATCAAGAGGCAAATTCAAAACACATTTAAGTCTAACATGATTCCTATGCATAGGAATCTTGTAAATAAACAAGTTCATGAAGAGCAAAGTAACAAGCATAGGAAGATAAAACAAGTGTAGCTTCAAAAATTTCAGCACATAGAGAGGCATTTTAGTAACATGAAAATTTCTACAACCATATTTTCCTCTCTCATAATAACTTTCAGTAGCATCATGAGCAAACTCAACAATATAACTATCACATAAAGCATTCTTATCATGAGTCTCATGCATAAAATTATTACTCTCCACATAAGCATAATCAAATTTATTAGTTGTAGTGGGAGCAAATTCAACAAAGTAGCTATCATTATTATTCTCATCAAGTGTAGGAGGCATAGTATAATCACAACAAAATTTACTCTCCATAGTAGGTGGCACAAAAAGACCACTATCATTATCATCATCAGAAATAGGAGGCAAAGTATCATCAAAGAAAATTTTCTCCTCAATGCTTGGGGGACTAAAAATATCATGAAAACCAGCTTCCCCAAGCTTAGAACTTTCTATATTATTGTCAACAATGGTGTTCAAAGCGTTCATACTAATATTACTACCAGCATGCACAGAAGATTTCATAGGTTTTTTAATTTTCGCATCAAACAATCCATGTTTTAAATCAGGAAATATAATAAGAAGCTCACTCTTGTACATTATGCCAAACTAGTGTAAACAAGAAACAACAAGATGCAATTGCAGGATCTAAAGGAAATAGCTTCGAGCACACACACAACGGCGCCAGAAAAATACTTTACCTGAGACCGTAGTATGAGAGCCTTTTACCTTTCCTCCCCGGCAACGGCGCCAGAAAAAGAGCTTGATGGCGTGTAATTCACACGTTCGTTGGGCAACCCCAAGAGGAAGGTATGATGCGCACAGCAGCAAGTTTTCCCTCAGAAAGAAACCAAGGTTTATCGAACCAGGAGGAGCCAAGAAGCACGTTGAAGGTTGATGGCGGCGGGATGTAGTGCGGCGCAACACCGGAGATTCCGGCGCCAACGTGGAACCCGCACAACACAACCAAAGTACTTTGCCCCAACGAAACAGCTGAGGTTGTCAATCTCACCGGCTTGCTGTAACAAAGGATTAACCGTATTGTGTGGAAGATGATTGTTTGCGTGAGAAAACAAGTAAAACAAGTATTGCAAGCAGATTTGTATTTCAAGTATTAGAGAATGGACCGGGGTCCACAGTTCACTAGAGGTGTCTCTCTCATAAGATAAAAGCATGTTGGGTGAACAAATTACAGTCGGGTAATTGACAAATAGAGAGGGCATAACAATGCACATACATGACATGATAAGTATAGTGAGATTTAATTGGGCATTACGACAAAGTACATAGACCGCCATCCAACCGCATCTATGCCTAAAAAGTCCACCTTCAGAGTTATCATCCGAACCCCTCCAGTATTAAGTTGCTAACAACGGACAATTGCATTAAGTATGGTGCGTAATGTAATCAACAACTACATCCTCGGACATAGCGCCAATGTTTTATCCCTAGTGGCAACAAGCACAACACAACCTTAGAACTTTCTCGTCACTGTCCCGTGTGTCAATGCGGGCATGAACCCACTATCGAGCATAAGTACTCCCTCTTGGAGTTAAAAGTAAAAAACTTGGCCAGAGCCTCTACTAGAAACGGAGAGCATGCAAGATCATAAACAACACATGTATAATAACTTGATAATTAACATGACATAGTATTCTCTATCCATCGGATCCCGACAAACACAACATATAGAATTACAGATAGATGATCTTGATCATGTTAGGCAGCTCACAAGATCTAACAATGAGGAGAAGACAACCATCTAGCTACTGCTATGGACCCATAGTCCAGGGGTAGACTACTCACTCATCACTCCGGAGGCGACCATGGCGGTGTAGAGTCCTCCGGGAGATGAATCCCCTCTCCGGCAGGGTGCCGGAGGCGATCTCTCGGATCCCCCGAGATGGGATCGGCGGCGACGGCGTCTCAGTAATGTTTTCCGTATCGTGGCTCTCGGTACTGGGGGTTTCGTCACGGAGGCTTTAAGCAGGCGGAAGGGCAAGTCAAGAGGCGGCACGGGGGCCCGGACCATAGGCCGGCGCGGCCGGGGTGGGGCCGCGCCGCCCTAGGGTTTGGCCACCCCGTGGCCCCTCTTTGTCTCGTCTTCGGACTTCCGGAAGCTTCGTGGAAAAATAGGCCCCCGGGCTTTGATTTCGTCCAATTCCGAGAATATTTCGTTACTAGGATTTCTGAAACCAAAAACAGCGAAAACAACAGAATCGGCACTTCGGCATCTTGTTAATAGGTTAGTTCCAGAAAATGCACGAATATGACATAAAGTGTGCATAAAACATGTAGGTATCATCAATAATATGGCATAGAACATAAGAAATTATCGATACGTCGGAGACGTATCAATTGCGTGCTAGGTGGGATAGAGAAGAAAATGAAAAACTAGCTAAAGAGAGTAATGTAGCTAAAGTTTGGACTATTACCACCACTAGTAATGCTAATGCTCCACATGTTGCTGCACCTCCTACTATTAATGGTAAAATAATTGGTGTTGGCAATGTCTCTACTCCTAGTGCAAAGCGTGCAAAACTGCCGGAAACTGCTAAAACTGCTGAAACTGCCTGTGATAAAACTGCTGAAATTTTTTCCAACCTTGGGGATAATGATCCCATTGCTGTAGCTCATAATGATTTAGATTTTGATGATTGTCACATCTCTGAAGTTATTAAGTTCTTACAAAAACTTGCTAAGAGTCCTAATGCCAGTGCTATAAATTTGGCCTTTACAAAACATATTACAAATGCTCTCATAAAAGCTAGAGAATAGAAACTAAAACTTGAAACCTCTATTCCTAGGAAGTTAGAAGATGGTTGGGAGCCCATCATTAAAATGAGGGTCAATGATTTTGATTGTAATGCTTTATGTGATCTTGGTGCAAGTATTTCTGTTATGCCTAAGAAAGTCTATGATATGCTTGACTTGCCACCATTGAAAAATTATTATTTGGATGTTAATCTCGCTGATAATGCTAAAAAGAAACCTTTGGGGAGAGTTGATAATGTTCATATTATGGTTAACAATAACCTTGTCCCCGTTGATTTTGTTGTCTTGGATATTGAATGCAATGCATCTTGCCCCATTATATTGGGAAGACCTTTTCTTCGAACCGTTGGTGCTACTATTGATATGAAGGAAGGTAATATCAAATATCAATTTCCTCTCAAGAAAGGTATGGAACACTTCCCTAGAAAAAGAATGAAGTTACCTTTTGATTCTATTATTAGAGCAAATTATGATGTTGATGCTTCATCTCTTGATAATACTTGATTTACACTTTCTGCGCCTAGCTGAAAGGCGTTAAACAAAAGCGCTTATGGGAGACAACCCATTGTTTACTTTGTTTTATATTTGAGTCTTGGAAGTTGTTTACTACTGTAGCAACCTCTCCTTATCTTAGTTTTATGTTTTGTTGTGCCAAGTAAAGTCTTTGATAGTAAGGTTCATACTAGATTTGGATTACTGCGCAGAAATAGATTTCTTTGCTGTCACGAATCTGGGCCTAATTCTCTGTAGGTAACTCAGAAAATTATGCCAATTTACGTGAGTGATCCTCAGATATGTACGCAACTTTCATTCAATTTGGGCATTTTCATTTGACCAAGTCTGGTGCCATTTTAAAATTCGTCTTTACGGACTGTTCTGTTTTGACAGATTCTGCCTTTTATTTCGCATTGCCTCTTTTGCTATGTTGGATGAATTTCTTTGATACATTAATGTCCAGTAGCTTTATGCAATGTCCAGAAGTGTTAAGAATGATTGTGTCACCTCTAAACATGTTAATTTTTATTGTCCACTAACCCTCTAATGAGTTGTTTCGAGTTTGGTGTGGAGGAAGCTTTCAAGGATCAAGAGAGGAGTATGATACAATATGATCAAGGAGAGTGAAAGCTCTAAGCTTGGGGATGCCCCGGTGGTTCACCCCTGCATATTTTAAGAAGGCTCAAGCGTCTAAGCTTGGGGATGCCCAAGGCATCCCCTTCTTCATCGACAACATTATCGAGTTCCTCCCCGAAACTATATTTTTATTCGAGTCACATCTTATGTACTTTGCTTGGAGCGTCTGTTTGTTTTTGTTTTTGTTTTTGTTTTTGTTTTTGTTTGAATAAAATGGATCCTAGCATTCATTGTGTGGGAGAGAGACACGCTCCGCTGTTGCATATGGACAAATATGTTCTTAGGCTTTACTCATAGTATTCATGGCGAAGGTTGAATCTTCTTCGTTAAATTGTTATATGGTTGGAATCGGGAAATGCTACATGTAGTAATTCTAAAATGTCTTGAATAATTTGATACTTGGCAATTGTTGTGCTCATGTTTAAGCTCTTGCATCATATACTTTGCACCCATTAATGAAGAAACACATAGAGCTCGCTAATTTGGTTTGCATATTTGGTCTCTCTAAAGTCTAGATAATTTCTAGTATTGAGTTTTGAACAACAAGGAAGACGGTGTAGAGCCTTATAATGTTTACAATATGTCTTTTATGTGAGTTTTGCTGCACCGTTCATCCTTGTGTTTGTTTCAAATAACCTTGCTAGCCTAAACCTTGTATCGAGAGGGAATACTTCTCATGCATCCAAAATCCTTGAGCCAACCACTATGCCATTTGTGTCCACCATATCTACCTACTACATGGTATTTCTCCGCCATTCCAAAGTAAATTGCTTGAGTGCTACCTTTAAAATTCCATCATTCGCATTTACAATATATAGCTCATGGGACAAATAGCTTAAAAACTATTGTGGTATTGAATATGTACTTATGCACTTTATCTTTTATTAAGTTGCTTGTTGTGCGATAACCATGTTTCTGGGGACGCCATCAACTATTCTTTGTTGAATATCATGTGAGTTGCTATGCATGTCCGTCTTGTCCGAAGTAAGAGAGATCTACCACCTTAATGGTTGGAGCATACATATTGTTAGAGAAGAACATTGGGCCGCTAACTAAAGCCATGAATCATGGTGGAAGTTTCAGTTTTGGACATATATCCTCAATCTCATATGAGAACACTAATTGTTGCCACATGCTTATGCATTAAAGAGGAGTCCATTATCTGTTGTCCATGTTGTCCCGGTATGGATGTCTAAGTTGAGAATAATCAAAAGCGAGAAATCCAAAATGCGAGCTTTCTCCTTAGACCTTTGTACAGAGCGGCATGGAGGTACCCCATTGTGACACTTGGTTAAAACATGTGTATTGTGATGATCCGGTAGTCCAAGCTAATTAGGACAAGGTGCGGGCACTATTAGTATACTATGCATGAGGCTTGCAACTTGTAAGATATAATTTACATAACTCATATGCTTTATTACTACCGTTGACAAAATTGTTTCATGTTTTCAAAATAAAAGCTCTAGCACAAATATAGCAATCGATGCTTTCCTCTTTGAAGGATCATTCTTTTTTACTTTTATGTTGAGTCAGTTCACCTATTTCTCTCCACCTCAAGAAGCAAACACTTGTGTGAACTGTGCATTGATTCCTACATACTTGCATATTGCACTTATAATATTACTCTATGTTGACAATTATCCATGAGATATACATGTTACAAGTTGAAAGCAACCGCTGAAACTTAATCTTCCTTTGTGTTGCTTCAATACCTTTACTTTGATTTATTGCTTTATGAGTTAACTCTTATGCAAGACTTATTGATGCTTGTCTTGAAGTACTATTCATGAAAAGTCTTTGCTTTATGATTCGAGTTGTTTACTCATGTCATTACCATTGTTTTGATCGCTTCATTCATTACATATGCTTACAATAGTATGATCAAGGTTATGATGGCATGTCACTTCAGAAATTATCTTTGTTATCGTTTACTCGCTCGGGACGAGCGAGAACTAAGCTTGGGGATGCTGATACGTCTCCGACGTATCGATAATTTCTTATGTTCCATGCTACATTATTGATGATATCTACATGTTTTATAGACATTATATGTCGTATTTATGCATTTTCCGGCACTAACATATTAACAAGATGCCGAAGAGCCGATTCTTGTTTTCTAGCTGTTTTTGGTTTCGGAAATCCTAGTAACGAAATATTCTCGGAATTGGACGAAATCAACGCCCAGGGTCCTATTTTGCCACGAAGCTTCCAGAAGACCGAAGGGGAAAGGAAGTGGGGCCACGAGGCGCCGACACGCTAGGGCGGCGTGGCCTGGCCCCTGGCCGCGCCAGCCTGGCGTGTGGGGCCCTCGTGTGGCCCCCCGCGTTGCCCTTCCGCCTACAAATAGCCTCCGTCGCGAAACCCCCGATGCGAGAGCCACGATACGGAAAACCTTGCGAGGCGCCGCCGCCGCCAATCCCATCTCGGGGGATTCAGGAGATCGCCTCCGACACCCTGCCGGAGAGGGGATTCATCTCCCGGAGGACTCTTCACCGCCATGGTCGCCTCCGGAGTGATGAGTGAGTAGTTCACCCCTGGACTATGGGTCCATAGATGTAGCTAGATGGTTGTCTTCTCCTCATTGTGCTTCATTGTTGGATCTTGTGAGCTGCCTAACATGATCAAGATCATCTATCTATAATTCTATATGTTGTGTTTGTCGGGATCCGATGGATAGAGAATACTATGTTATGTTAATTATCAAGTTATTACCTATGTGTTGTTTATGATCTTGCATGCTCTCCGTTATTAGTAGAGGCTCTGGCCAAGTTTTTACTCTTAACTCCAAGAGGGAGTATTTATGCTCGATAGTGGGTTCATGCCTCCATTAAATCCGGGACGGTGATGAGAAAGTTCTAAGGTTGTGGATGTGCTTGTTGCCACTAGGGATAAAACATTGATGCTATGTCCGAGGATGTAGTTATTGATTACATTACGCACCATACTTAATGCAATTGTCCGTTGTTTTGCAACTTAATACTGGAAGGGGTTCGGATGATAACCTGAAGGTGGACTTTTTAGGCATAGATGCATGCTGGATAGCGGTCTATGTACTTTGTCGTAATGCCCAATTAAATCTCACTATATTTATCATATCATGTATGTGCATTGTTATGCCCTCTTTATTTGTCAATTTCCCGACTGTAATTTGTTCACCCAACATGCTTTTATCTTATGGGAGAGACACCTCTAGTGAACTGTGGACCCCGGTCCTATTCTTTACATCTGAAATACAATCTACTGCAATACTTGTTCTTTACTGTTCTCTCGCAAACAATCATCTTCCACACAATACGGTTAATCATTTGTTACAGCAAGCCGGTGAGATTGACAACCTCACCTGTTTCGTTGGGGCAAAGTACTTTGGTTGTGTTGTGCAGGTTCCACGTTGGCGCCGGAATCCCCGGTGTTGCGCCGCATTACATTCCGCCACCTTCAACCTTCAACGTGCTTCTTGGCTCCTCCTGGTTCGATAAACCTTGGTTTCTTTCTGAGGGAAAACTTACTGCTGTGCGCATCACACCTTCCTCTTGGGGTTCCCAACGGACGTGTCATCTACGCGCATCAGCCTTCCCCGCGACCTCTTCCCCGACGAGGGAAGGAGCACCCACCAGGTGTTCTGCAGCGCGTCCGGCGTGTCCATGGGCGAGGACGAGGTGAGTTTCCTTACTTTTTATGTGGTATGTGCATCGTAGACACCGACGGCGACTGAAAGTAGGTAGCTTGTTGCGTAGATTGCCGCCGGGGACGAGATCCTCAACGGCTTCATACGCGGCCAAGCCTACGAACCCCCCGTCGACGAGTATGAAGAAGAGACCGACGAGGACGAAGGTGAGGAGGAGGTCCAGGAGGAGCTTATCGACGCGACACCGGCGTGACCATGAGGACGACGTGCAGGCGTTCCGGCGGCACTCGTGGTCCGAGGTGGAGGTCTTTGGAGGATGAATGTCTCATCGAGACGTGGAATCAAGTGAGCTTTTGTCCCATCACCGGCGCCAACCAAACCGGAGCCAAGTACTACAAGCGTATCCTCGATTGCTTCAACGAGAAGAAGAACTATGGTGACTACGCCACCATCAACATGAACCGGAACAAGGGCGCCCTCTCCCACCGTTGGAATATAATCAAGGCGGGGTGTAGCAAGTTCCATAGCTACTATGAGAAGATTAAGAGGCGGCAGGAGAGCGGCAAGACCATGGTGGATTGGGTATGATCTTGTTCCATATCATCTTGTTCCAAATGTTGATGATCCAGCTTATTCCATATCTTGTTTTGCATCATGTATTGTTAGATTCTCCAAGCAGTCGATATGTACAAAGCCAAAAATAAGGACAACGACTTCATCTTCATGCATTGCTTCAACAAGCTACAAGGTTGCAAGAAATGGGACCACCTCCGCCACACTCTACACAAGGACGGGGTAGAAGGGCCGGTGGATCTTGCCGGCGCCTCCACCGGGCGCCCCATTGGCAACAAGAAGGCCAAGGCCTAGAGGAATGCGGCGCCGGTATTTGCCGCCATGGACGCCTCCCTCGAGAAGATGATCACCTCATTCTCGGTGGATAACAAGGAAGCGGAGGATAGGGCCGCCGTCGTGTGGAAGAAAATCCTCGACAAGCAAGATGTGAAGATCGAGTTGGAGAGAGAGAAGGTGGAGGCGGCGAAGATGGAAGCTCACGTCTCTGCCATGAAGGCCACCAACGAAGCGACACAGCTTTCGTTGGCCAAGATATCTCAAGAATCCAAGATCTTGATGGCCGACATGGAGAAGATGGACCTGTTGGCGCGGGCGTGACACGAGATGTACCGCGAGCGCATCGGCCAAGAGGTGTTGGCGGCGCGAGCTGCGTCGGCGTTTCCCCCGGCACCCTCCACGTTCATGCCTCCGCCGGCACCCTCCACGTTCATGCCTCCGCCGGCACCGTCGTCGTTCATGCCTCCCCCGACGACCGTGGATCCTGTTGCAGCGACGGAGCTGATGCCGGGGCTCGCCGACAATGAGGAAGTCGTCGAGGTTGAGCCGCCGCTGACCCCATTCACCTGATCAGTTGGCTTGGAAGCCAAAGTTCCTTTTTGCAGCCAGAAACGGCGATTCGGCGGCCGTATGTTGGCCCAAACTTCATATTCGAAAACCTATTCGAATTTGGCGGCCGTATGTTGGCTCAAACTTTAAATTCATAAACTTATTTGAATTTCTATGGTTTTGTTTGAGTTTTTAATTCAAATCATCTATTGGGGCTGTCGTATGGGGCGCGTCGGTGTGGGAGCAGCTCCCTCAAATGGAGGATGTTGTGCAGGCGTGCCCCATACAACAGTGCCGGCGACTATATGGGGCGCGCCGGCGGAGATGCTTTTAGGATTTGTGGTCTAACCCCATTTCTCTGCGTTTTTTCGTCATGCCGCACATAATTCACATATCTGGAAGTAGGGGCAAGGAACCCTCTTATACTAGCATGCCCAGAGCTTTCAACCTGCGACGTTGGGGCGAGCGTTCTCTCCACGCTGGCACATAGTAACTTGGGGTCCTTGGCGAAGGTGGCAGTGATGGCGGCGCTAGAGAGGCCAAGGTCGGCGAGTGTCGTCGTGGTGAACAGACAGATGCCATGGGATGGCTTAAGTTGGGGCCGAATGGACGCTAGAGGATTCGGGGGAGGGTTTTTGGTATGGATGGAGAGGTTTCCGGATGGATTCCTCAAGAACTTGGTCTAGGGCGAAGGAAGAAGGTGATGACCACAAGAGCTATTTCCTCCTCAGATCTTTCTATTCATTGATCATAAGAGGTTACAAGTTTCTGGCTACTGCATAACACTTGGATCGTACGTACTCACTTACCCGCGATGGGGTGTGCCCCCTCTCCTTATATAGGGGAGAGGGTGGCTTACAAGGGAAGAAACCCTAGAAACCCTAATGGGATCTTTGACTAGACAAACTACTTTGCAAAGCTACTTTAGCTACCGGTGATGCCGGTATACCTTTAATCAGAAGCCGTGACATTCTCCGGCACCTTTTATGTCATCCTCTGCCTTTGGCGTCATGGCTTCGATTAAAGCTGAAGTGCTTCGCTCATCTTTGTCTTCTAGCTCTGGAGAGCATCTTTGGTCGGTCTTTGCCGACGTGCTACGGTGTAGCCTGTTACGGTAGTTCCGGTATGTTCTTAGCTAGTTCCGGTATCCCCTCCTGGGATACCGGTATGATTCTCTGAATCAACCTTTGTTATCCGGAATAACACTTAACCGGTACTTTGATGGCTAAAACCATCCGGTTTTGGCATGCCTTTGGCATACCGGGGGGCATCCCCCCGACATTAGTCCCCGAAGCTGGTATAGTCCGGTGGATCCTATCCAACAGACCATGCTAGGTTCTCCTTTCTCAAGGTACCGGTTTAATCCTTCCGGAATCCGGATCGAACTCTTTGGCGTCCTTGCCGAACTTATGTCTTGGTATCGGTTTTCTCCGGCACCTCTTGTCATTAAATTTCTCCTCGACGAAGTCGAGAGTATCTCGAGTACCGTGCCTGTCAGTGACATGCGCACTGTGCCTGGCGCGCGACAGCGTTAGTGGTCACTTCGGTTCGTCTTCTGTGCCAGCATTTATGGCGCCGCACCAGATCCGCGCTGCCGTTCCGGATCCATGTGGCCTTCCTGTGTCTGTGTATTTTTGACGCATGTATCTGCGCGCCACGTGGCGGCCCACGATCCGAACCGCCGCGGCCCAGCGGTTTCCGGCCCATTTATCTTTTTTTCCTTTATAAGGGGGGAGCGGTTCCTCTTCGTCTTCTCTCCGCACTCGCCTCCTTCTCTCGCGCACAGAGCTTCTCGCCCCTTGCGCTCCCGTCGCCGCCGGTCGCCGCCGAAGCTCCGCTCCCGATGAACCAGCGCCGCTCCTCCTGCTGCACTGCGAGCCTCCGCTGCGCAGAGAGCCTCTGAAGCTCTTTCTTCTTCGCTGCATCGAGTTCCCGTAGGCGCACCCTGCTCCTCTTCGTCGCCGGCCTTCTCCGTCGACCGCGAGCCTGCCGCGCCTCCGGCGAGATTCTTCTTCAGCTTCTCGGCCGCCTCAGGTTAGCCCCAATGCACCTTTGGCCTTCTTCCTTTTGCTTTTCAGTTCTTGGGCCGGTAGAGTATTTATTTCCTCTTTTCTTTTGCTTTTCCTCTTACTCGTAGATCTTCGCGTGGGGCTTGACTTTCGGAAACCTATTTTTAGGTAGAGTCTGAATTCTTCCGGAAAATGTCTTCTTCCGGTAGCCGCCACACCGTAATTCCCACATCTTCTTCCGGAGGAACTTCGGTCGAAACAAACTCTGACGGGCTCGAGGCAGATCTTGCCCAGAGCGAAGCTGGTACCGGTAGCTCAGCTCCTGCTACCGGTGAGCAAGGAGAAGCCGGCAGCTCCAGCCAGGGTGTCGTTGTTGATCTGGACTCCTACACGCGAGGAGCTTGGATGGGCTCCGATGTGACCCAGGGGGAAATCGACTGGCTATACCGCTCCCGGAGGATTCCGGAAGAGGTTTGGTGCCGGATCCCCGGCAAGGAGCGCCAGCCCGAGCCTCAGTCGGGTGAGATTGTGGTCTTTGCCTCTCATTTTGAGCGCGGTTTGGGCCTTCCAGCGCTTCCTCGATTTCTACGAGCTTCAGCCCCACCATCTTCCGAGCAACGCTATCTTTTATCTCTCTTCCTTCACCGCGTTTATGGAGGGATACTGCGGTATCACTCCTTCTGTTGATAATTTCTCTTTCTTTTACTACCTTCGGAAGAATTCTATCCAAGATAGGAAACTTCCTCAGCCCAAACCCTTTGTCCGGTGTGGGGGCTGCATTATGTCTCCCCGCGGCGGAAGCAATTTCTACAAACTCTCCGGTCTGGATTCTGTCCGGACCTGGCAGAGGACCTTTTTCTATGTTCGGAACGGCGGTCCGGAAGACTTCATTAACCTTCCAGCGTATGTTCCCGGGCCACCCTCCATGAAGAACTGGCTCCACCATCCCAAGGATGACAAGGAGTCTACCCGGATCGCCGGCTTCATTGACATCAACAAGGAGGAGACCAACCTCTACGCGGAGGATCTAGTCCGCGTATTCCTCGCGCGCCGGGTGCTGCCCCTTCAGCGGCGCGCCCACAAAATTAGCGAGATGTCGGGGCCAATGGACTCGACAAGGATCACAACCCACCGGCTGAGCCCTACTGACTTGGTCCTTAAGGACAAGCAGATCTGCCAAAACCCGCTAAGCCCCAGCGGGAAATACGGGCTGGCCCCTTACAGCCGCCGCAACTCTCCTCCGCGGCGAGTAAGATTCTGGGGTTTTTGGGAAGCTTTTTCTGTATTGCCATACGTATCTTGCTCTAACATGTTGTCCTTGTAATTCAGAACTTCCGCCGGATCGG
Organism: Lolium rigidum; assembly: GCF_022539505.1. Taxonomy (NCBI): domain Eukaryota; kingdom Viridiplantae; phylum Streptophyta; class Magnoliopsida; order Poales; family Poaceae; genus Lolium; species Lolium rigidum. The sequence continues at coordinate 225,075,571 of NC_061511.1, read as the reverse complement.
CCAGGAGCACCCGGCTTCCTATACGCCGGATCGGGTCTTCGAGGACGACGCCAACGCTGATCCTTACGTCAAGGGACAGCAGAAGATGGGTCAGACCCATACTCCACACCCCGTAAGTTTTCCGGCGAGGGCTCTGACTCGGATGATGAGGTTATCAGATTCGAGGTATTTTTCTCTTTCGCTTTCTCATATGTTTGTCTTTCTGTAGGCATTGCCTCGGCCAGCGTCGACCCACAGGCCGTGGAGCGCGCCACCCCGCTTCAGGCCGAAGCCGGGGCTAAGTTTCCTGAGGTGCTCACCTCCCAAGGCCGCAAGAACGCGGCGCCCGCGCCCGAGGCTGGTTTCAGCGAGGTTCCTTCCGGCAAATGCTCCCGGCAGGAAGTCATTGGCGGGAAGAAGATCTCCACCAAGCGCCGCCGGTCTCGAGAGATGCCGGTGGCCACCGGGTAAGCTCCCGATTTCACTTTTTTGTCTTGTCTTTTCCGGACTTTCTTTTTCCGGTTGCTCTTTTTCGACCTCATTTTTTCCTTTTATCCTTTCAGGCCTGCCCTCAAGATCACCAAGAGCGCCTCTGGCATGAGGCCGGAACGTTCTAAGGATACGCCCATGGCCTCACCTCCTTCTCAACCAAGCCCGGTGCCATCTGGTGCCGGCAAACCTTCTGCCTCCCCCCTGGGGGCAACACAAGTACGGGGCGCGCGGCCCCTAAACCTCCACAGCACCGCGCGGAGGGGCAACTTGTTTCCCCTCCAAAGACCCAAGATACCGGCGCCAGCAACACTGGCGCCGGCACTGAAGACGATGGGCGGGCGGAACCTCTTGTTCCTCCTGTCCCGAAAAGGAAGAAGAAGAATCCTACTCCCTCTCCCTCCAAGGCCGTGCCGGATCCTTCCGCGCCGGCCAGCTCTGCCTCAGCCAGGGAAGCTCCTGGAGCTCCTGCGCCATCCAAGGCTTCAATGCCTCCACCGTCCGCTCCTACCGGCGGGCCTGCTCCTGCATCTTCTTTGCTGGTGATGCATACCAGCCGCGCCGCCGTCGTGGCCGGAGAAACGGTCTCAGCTCAGCTGGGACGTATGCATGGTGTGCCGGTACATTATGTTTATGCTGCTCCCATTGTCTATCATCACCTTGCTGAATTTGACTCGAGTGGGTCTACCACAAGAGCATAGCCACCCGGATTTGGCATTATCTTGGGGTGATCTTTGAACGACCAAGAGATTTCCTGATCGGACCACATCATGTATTTTGGTACCGCCGGTATCACAGCGTTCACTTCCATGGAACGTCGATGCATGCTTTATCTGTCTGTTGGCTCAGTTACGAACACAACACAGCATACGTCCGGATCCTTGTAAACGTTCCGGCCCAAAGGTGCCGGTGGAGGTGGTTGGACATTGCCTTCTCCCACCTGATGGACTTGCTGGTACTGCTACCTGTTTGGCTGAGGCTGTACCGGTAGAGCATTTGCTCCAGTAAGCGGTGGCGGTGGTGGTAATTGATGCTGATGCAGCATATCTTGCGAAGGTGGTAGTATCGTGGTACAGCCTTGTGCTTGCGCATCTTTTACTGTTCCCTTGAGCATCAAGTACTTGGTCCAAGAACAGTCCTTCGTCAGATGGTTTGACGGATGAGCCGGATTCGGAGTGTGCCACCGGCAAGGTTGGTCCATGGCTGCTTCCATGGTATATTTCGCAGGTTCCTGCCAATTCTTTTTTTGGCCCGAGGGTTTCTTTTCGACCCATTGTTTCTTAGGACCCGCCCATGGCTGTGATCCGGTTTTCTGTCTCTGGCTACCGCTGGCATCAGAGTTATCTTGTACAACAGCAACTTGCTGCGGTCCGTACCTCCGATCCGGAAATTATTCCCTTCTCTTGTTGTGCCGGTTATCCCGGTATTGCTCTTGGCGCTGCTGAGGCGGGTTTGATTGTTCCGGCTCAGCTTGTACCGCCGGTTGCGTTGGGTCTCCCAACGCATAGCTATCCGCCACACGTATCATTTCCGACAATGTTGCCGGCATGATCCTCTGGAGTTTCTGCCACAGGGGTGAACCTCTTCTGCACCCGTTGCAAAACCAAGCTATGGCTTGCGCTTCGATTACTCCTTCACAGGAGTTCCTTGTGGAGTTCCACCGGGTCAGGTAATCCCGGTCTGTTTCGTTTGGACATTGCGTGCACAGAGCGAGCTGCTGCGGCCTATTTGGCCTCCGGTAGGTACTGCTGAAGTTGCTTACAAAAGCTTCCTCAAAGTCCAACCAGCCGTTTATGCTTCCGGCCGGCAGGTTGTTTAGCCAGATACGTGCCGGTCCTACCAAGAAAGATGGTACAATTCTCACGGCCCATCGCCGGTTTCCTCCTCCGGTGATGGTTCCTCCGCCACCAGCAATATAAACTGCGGTTACGTAATCCGCAAGCCAATCTTCCGGCTTAGTCGAGCCATCGTATGTTTTTGTGTCCCGGGGCAACGTAAAGTTGCGAACCGGTGGTTCCTCTTTCATGATGCGTGGTCCAAAGCACTTGGGGCCCGGAGGACCTTCTGCCTCGACCATCTCAGATAAATACATCCTATCCAGCCTGTGCCTCGCATCCTGGTCTGGTAGGCATCTTTCTCCTAACCGTGTCCCTAAAGGGTTCCGGTAGGCTGCACCTCTTTCAATTCCTGAATCAACTTCATCGTATCGTTCCGGTACCGTGACCCTTGCCTGCCGGTACCTCGGTGGGGGGATTTCCTCCTCCACATATGCTCCTCTTCGTGCGCGGTAGTTTTGCCCGCTTTCTTCTCTTGCGGCATAATCATTTCCGGCATAGCCCTTTCCGGCATAGCCGCGAGCTGCCCCTTGGCTTTTTCTGCCGGCCTCATGTCGCCCGGCTTGTTGTTTTCCGGCAAGAACCGGATCGTACACAGTCATTTGCTGCGCATTCACTTCTTTTTCTTTTCTTCTGTCCGGATGGGGGGACGATGCCTGCCCATGGGACTTGCTTCCGGCATTCTTTGTTGAACGCGCGGATTTTGAAGCCGCAGCCTTGTTCAGCTTAACAAGTTGCTCTGCATTTTTCTGCTCGATGGTTTCAAGCAACTCTCTAACACGCTCTTGCTGTTTTGCCAAAGCCTCTCCGGAAAGCGACTCACACAGCTCTACTGCAGCCTTCGCAGCCTTGATTGTTTTATCCGGACTGCTGTACTTAGGTTTCTCTACGATGCTCAATGATGCAGATGTACTCTTTCCGGCAAGAATCTCCTTACGCAGATCCTGGTCTAAGTTACGAGCCCTAAGCCGGTTTTCCGGCATCCTGGCAGCCTGAGCGCTAACAGAAGCAAAGCCATGAGCAGCGTTATACTCACGTAGGGTTAGGTTCAGCTCGCGCTGCGCCCGGACGATGTCGGCGCCGTTCGCGAGCATCTTCTGGCGTTGCGCCTCCAGCTCCGCCTGAGCTGCTGCCGGGTCGATGTTCTGCGCGATGGGCGTAGCCAGCACGCTCATGGCCGCTTGGAGTGGAGTTTCTGGTGGTGGTGCGGATGCACCTGCTGCCACCTGGTCACGCTCGGTCGGCGGCTTGGCCGGGCGTGTGGACTTCGTCGGTCCTGCGCCTTCCGCCGCAGGCCCTTTGCCAGCGTCGTCCGCGCCAACGACCAGCACGTCGACGGTGACGGCGGCGCGGCCGTCGCGAAGCGCAGATCTTGGCGGGTCCGGAGCCACCAGCGCCGGCGAGAGGCACTGGCGCTCGGGGACGGTGCCGTAGTAGACGGGGATGCTCCCGAACTCGATGACGCGGCCGTTCTTGGGGAACTTGCCTACATTGGAGAAGCAGCCCGTGTTGTCGTTGATGAAGCGCATGTCGCGGATGCGGCTAACGAGCGCGGTGACGACACGCTCGCCGCCGACGGTGAGGAGGCCCGCCCGAATATGAACTCCAGCAAGCGCCGCTGCTGGCCCCACGGTGGGCGCCAACTGTCGTCGTGGTGAACAGACAGATGCCATGGGATGGCTTAAGTTGGGGCCGAATGGACGCTAGAGGATTCGGGGGAGGGTTTTTGGTATGGATGGAGAGGTTTCCGGATGGATTCCTCAAGAACTTGGTCTAGGGCGAAGGAAGAAGGTGATGAACACAAGAGCTATTTCCTCCTCAGATCTTTCTATTCATTGATCATAAGAGGTTACAAGTTTTTGGCTACTGCATAACACTTGGATCGTACGTACTCACTTACCCGCGATGGGGTGTGCCCCCTCTCCTTATATAGGGGAGAGGGTGGCTTACAGGGGAAGAAACCCTAGAAACCCTAATGGGATCTTTGACTAGACAAACTACTTTACAAAGCTACTTTAGCTACCGGTGATGCCGGTATGCCTTTAATCAGAAGCCGTGACATCCTCCGACACCTTTTACGTCATCCTCTGCCTTTGGCGTCATGGCTTCGATTAAAGCTGAAGTGCTTCGCTCATCTTTGTCTTCTAGCTCTGGAGAGCATCTTTGACTGGTCTTTACCGACGTGCTACAGTGTAGCCTGTTCCGGTAGTTCCGGTATGTTCTTAGCTAGTTCCGGTATCCCCTCCTGGGATACCGGTATGATTCTCTGAATCAACCTTTGTTATCCGGAATAACACTTAACCGGTACTTTGATGGCTAAAACCATCCGATTTTGGCATGCCTTTGGCATACCGGGGGTCATCCCCCCGACAGCGAGGAAGGCGTCGGGCTTGGAGGGGGACTTGAGGTGTGAGAGGACTTGAGGGCCTGCGTGTCAGGATCCCGATGGATCGGTGATCGAAGAGGGTCACTAAGAATAGGGATTTGAGGGAAATCGGTAGGTAAATTAGCTAAATTGCTAGAATAAAAGTACTTAAGGTAAATTGCAGGGATGAAGAAGATAAAGTTAGGTTCACATTTCTTGGTTGATTGCAACAGGATACAATAGGCTTATATAAACCTAACCAACTACAACATGACAACATAGGTGGAATACCGATACTACCTTACAGCTATTAGCCCACTAGTAACCCACTACTGGTACACATATTAGTCCGTGAGGCCGCAAGTGTCGACGAGGTACAACTCGATGGCGAAGCTAGGGTTCGGAGAAATGGTGGGCGCGGCCGTGTAGAGGAGGCGGTGGAGTGGGAGAGAGGAGACGGGCAGCGACAAAGCTTTGGAGGCGGAGCATGGCGGAGACGACGGTGCGGCGGCGCCGGCGGCATGGGAAAACAGGCAAAAGACTCGTGAAAGGGTGTGGTCTGGTGATCGTGATCGAACAAAACAGCGTAAGAAGCCCGTCAAAGGGATTCCAGAAGCCCAACGCGTGAGGGCCTTGAAGCCTTGGCCCAGTGCAACTTGCCTTATTAGCTTCTCGCGACAGGGCAGTGCAGAACATCATTTGTAAAAATAATGTAAAGCCTTTTCAACTATAGGATTGTCGAAATTTTCAGCTCCGATTGGAACTATTTTTGCTCATGTAAGTACCCGCAAAAAAAAAGTTAATTGGTTCCAGTAAGATTTACAGGATCAGTTTGGTCACTTGGGTGTAAATTTCAGAGTTCAACAATCAAGTCTTAAAAGATTCAGAGCTATTCATGTTGCCTTATTTGAGCCGACGTACAGCCACGGGTGTGCAGGGGAATACAAGAGGGACTACATAGCTTGCAAAATTCACAAAGAGAAAAGCAGGAGCTTCTCCGAACAAAACTCCCGCAAGCGTCAGGCTGTACATATGTGTTACTGAAGCTTCAGGGCATCACTCCTCCTGGATACAACAAAGCACCATCGACATTCAGTAAATCAGTATGCTTCCTGTTACCCGGATATTTTTTGCTTAAGGCAGCAGAGAATAGACACTTGGCTGATCTCCGTTTCGAATCAGAGCTGTTCGCCAGTCATACCATGCACCAATCTCCTCTGTGTTCCTGCAAGCAAGCACAGAGGTCATATCTCACTACAAACTTATGCTGCCCCACATCAGGAACAGACTGTGCAGCACTCTGTCCTCACAAAGCTTGTTTGAGGTACACAAACTTATGTCTACCATTAGTTCAGTGATAGTACAGATTGCAGATAAGCCTCGGCAAAACTGTATTGCACAGGTTCCTTTAGTTTGGTTCAAAATTACACACCTGTTACAGCAGCAAAGCAATCCATCAGAGATAAGTTTTATCTCTTCTTGTATTACACAGCAGAGAAAGTTTCAGAGTCCACCCCGATTTACGCCTGAAAGATTCAGAGTTAACCAAAATTGCAGAGTCCTATCTATTCTTCACTTGAGTGAGCAAAGAGCTCATGAATGATTGTTTATATGCATAACTACTATACTATTTGGGAACCAACATCTGTTTTGTCATAATTTTGAGGTATATTTCTGAATTACTGTGGTGTTGACACGTAGTATGTGCTTGGTAGTTTCATTCCCGCAGTTATAATCCTGTGTAGACATTTGGTGCTCTCTAGGATTTTTACATAGGCTGGAGAACACATATGCAGTTTTTTCTGGGCTCCTTCAACGTGGCTGTAGCATCGTTACATGGTCAAAGCGGTGCGACCAGGCGCTTAACGCTTCACTGGTCCCGAGCCGACCAATTCTCCAACATCATTCCCCACCTCTCCCATCTATTCTCTCTCTCCGGACCTACTCCCCACGCCGGCCGCATCCGGAGCCGCCGCCGTCTGGCTTAGTCAGTTAGTCATCGGGGAAGATGGTGCCGATCTAGCTTGACATGGGAGGGAGTTAGGTGGTGGCGCCGTCGTCGGCATGGAGGCGGGACGGAGCGGGGAGCGAAGAGGACGTGACGTCCATGTCGACCACGGGTATGGAGATCACCAGCGCCGGCACGTGGAGGACGTCGTCAATTCCGCCATGCCGCCGCCGCCAAGCTTGAGGAGGAGGCGCGGCGCGGGGAGGTTTGCACAAGGCCACCATCGACACCCTCTGATGGATCCTGGCCGCCTCGGCATATCCTCCACGAGTTGAGCACTCCGGCCACGGCGCCATCTCGATGGCGGCTCTCCTACAGGTGTGTAGCCCCTCTCTCTCTCTCCCCTAAGATACTCCAGGCCGGCAAGATCCTCCAGGCCGCTCTTCTGTGGCCGGCGGTCATGGTGAGAGTCAGTTCCTGCTCGGTATAGCGGCCATCGACGAGGTGCTCTGGCTCCCCCAATCATTCTCCACTTATGCCATCCCTCTCGAAGCTTTCATGGTGACTGCTCCTCCGTCCCGTCGGCCAGATTGTTTTATCTCCTTCCCCGCTGGAGCGCGAAGGAGGTGGCGCGCTCTGTGAGGTTGCGGTGATGGTGAGCTCGCCGTGTGGAACCCTCTGCGTTGAGGCCCCATGTCTTCTCCAGGACCGGCCTCCACGCCTCCCCAGCCATTCCCCTACAGGTTATCTGCACGATTGTCCCCAAGCTCTTCAGATCTGGTCGTTTTTCTTGGCTACTGCATACTGGGAGACCACTTAATCTTTGCTCATATCCACATGGTTGCCTCTTGTGTGCAGGAAGTTGCTTCAATTCATCAGTCGGCACTGTCCTTTGCATTGTTGTTGTGATCAGGGTTCTGCTGCTCACTAGCATCTAAGGTTTGGATAAGCTTGGTTTGTCTTACCAGAAGAGGGATCTGCCTATTGCATATCTGGTCAGCATTCGCTATGTACCAAAAAATAATCTCGCCTCTTCCATTTTTCTTCTTGTATTCTTGCAACTTAATTTGTCCCTTCCTTGATTACCCAAATCTTTTTTGTTGTGGACCGGAAATAACTACATACTCTTTATCTTCTTGCCCATGCTTCTATTTGTATATATATGTTGTCATTTTGTATAAGTAAACCATCACTTAATTACTGCAATTTCCTTATTCTTTCGAGGCATTAGAGGTAAACATAATTAGTTTGTAATATCCTATCCTTCTGGTGACGAATACTGAACTTCTTCTGACTGTGGACTCAAAACTATTTAGATTTCTCTTTCTTTTTGATAAATATTTGATTTTCTATGTTCCTTCCTTTTTATCTGGTTATGCTAAGAAAATAATGAGTAAATTAATAATAAATGGAGAATAGGTACCGTGGTCATTTTACTCTGCATCGATAAGGATAGTTAATTGTATTTTACAACCTATTTATTGATGTTGGCTCTTCTGTCATGTAAATTGATTTTATTTGGAAATATGAAGCTGTGGATCTACAGTAATTATGTTTGAACAATCTGATTGTGTGGTTCACGTTTTTGTGGTAGTACTTGACAGCTATAGATTCAGCATGATCATCTTTTGTAATCTCACTTCTTTTGCTGGTCAAGAACAGGGCTCATCCTCATTTGTCTTGTCATTGGTCTTCCTCCCTCACCTAGATAGTGGGAGCTGTACCTTCACGGCTAGAGTATGGCGTCAAGATCAGTGACCTCGCCTTCTCCACACCACCATAGGTATGCTATTTCCTTACCAACACTATTTTTCTCTCCTATTGTGGTGTATGATAAATCGATGGCTTAGGATTCACGTTGATAAGTTGTCATCTCTACTTATACTAATTTTGCTTAAACTAATTGTTTTCATGGTCTAGGATGATCCAGAGCTCCCGTTGGATTCTAAAGGTGTATTTTCCTCTGCCATGCGTTCCCTATTTATGCTTTATGTGATCACCTGGCCGACAACTGTACGTCTTAGTGCGATATTATTCAGATGTAAGTCCAATAGTCTATGATGTTTGAATCAAATTTTGAAGTTGTGATAACACAACCCAGCTTAATTTGTATCTGAGTGTATTAAATCAGATTGAAATAAACTTACTTGTGAGGAAAGGAGCAAATGGTTTTCTTCCTCTGAAAAAGAGGAAACCTTCTTTGTCCATTATGTTCTGTTGTAGGATCTTTTGTCCATGCTACTTATTTATTAAAACAGTCCTATTGTTATAATCCGAAAGCAAGACGGCTGCTTTTTGTGTGCTCAACATTTTTTCTTTGTATGCTTACATGCTTACTGGTTTTGTGATTGTTCCCCATATAATACTTTACCTCTTAGATCATCAGTATTTTGCTTAAATCCCTTGGAAGAATAGGCGGATGAAAAGTTTAAAGGAACTGTAGGTTATTTAGAGTATAATCTCTATGGTCAGGTGTATGGTCAAAAGAGCTTTTAGACTTTTCATAGCTTCAATGAAATTATTAGTACTCCCTCCGTTCCTTTTTAATTGACTCAGATTTAGTACAAACTTGTACTAAATCCGAGTCAATTAAAAAAGAACGGAGGGAGTATGATCTTTGTGTGATACTTTTTTGTCTTCCAGATTATGCTATTATAATAAGAAACTGTATTTTTCTTATAATAGCTCGATGGTTCAGAGATGTTAGTTTTATTTCGATGCCTTCTTGTTTCTGCTATTTTGATCTATCTCTTATCTTTGAAGTTATTCTTTTTTTAATCGTGTCCTTTCAAGTCCTAATTCAAGTTCTTGATGCCATCCATGTGTTAACTACCTTGTGTGTTTTTATTTGCATCAGAGATAACGATGATAAATTGACGCCTGTAGCTATTGACCCGCTCTCATGTAGTCAGTGTCTCTCTTCCCCCTCTAATATTGGTTGTCATCATTTCAGTTCGAGAATTTTGTGATGTTCAATATAAAATCTAACATTATAATTCTTCATCTTGGTTATTCCAAGTATGTAATTGTTCATGTTACCCTATTAGAATACATATTTTCATTTCATGTAACTGCTCTGAACTGACTAATTCAGTGTTTCTGTGATATTCTGAACATATATATTTAGATTTAACTGTAGTAGAGGATATCAACCAACCAGTAACCGTGTATCTGAAGGTAGAGTTTTGGTGCATATAGATAATAGAACCATTCGCATGCATCCCTGGTTAACATGGGGCTGCTGGTTATGAAAACTGTTAGGTCATGCAGACTCTGAATTTCATGTTAGAAAATATGGTTACCCTTCGAACAAGAAATTATGTGGTTTACATTTTCTCCATAGTTCAACTGCTTGGAAAATTATGTGGTCTATGTTAGATCATGTGTTTCAGCTCTGGATTGTGCATGCTTTCTTTAACTGAACTTTATATCCTTTCCACTGACGTGATCCACTGCTGGGTCATATTCATAGGAAACATCATTGATAGTCTGCTAATATAGTGAGTAGTGTTGTCTGCAACAATTTATTACCATTCCCATTTTCAATGAAAAAAATGGAAGTTTTAGTTCACAATACTTTAGTTCTGAAATTTTGGGTTGACAGTGTGTCAACAATAACTAGAGAAAATTATCTACTGATATTTTGGGTGGTATTACATGTGCTATTGCTAAGTCTTGATTCTGAAATCCATGTGCCTGAATATCTACTTAGACTGGATTGGCTAAATATTTATCGAACACGTGTGTGCCCTCAGGCGAACGGCGGGAGGCACGTGGCTACATGCTCCAGTCTATCCTTCATGTACGTCGCCGACTCTGTAATGAAGGCAGCCATCTTCAGCAACAATGAATGCAAGAAAGAAATCGGCCGCGTCCTGTGAACAATGATATCAAATCAACAAACTTTCGATCCTTTTTGTCATCAACAAGCTATTCGCCCTTGCCTTCTAAATTTTGTTCTTTTGTTGTGAACCAATGTAACTATCTATCTTTTTTATTACAACTAGAACTTCAACTATGCTAGCCAGGCCGTTTTGGTTGATGAGGTTCATTATACGAATTATCGGCTATGTACTTCTATAATAGTGTCACTTGATCTTTGATCTTGCACTGACTATAATAAGCACACAAATAGCAGTCTCGATAGTAATGTACATTCTTCACCAATTTTAAACCATAAGCAAGTCGTACTACAATCAATCTAAGTGACATATTCATGTCATCTCACACCTTCTCCATCAGCTAGCCACGGCCCAGGCAAAGAAATAGCCCAGATCTAATTGCAAAAGGAGACTCATCACTTGGCTATGGTAAGCTAGACTACTCTTCTTATGGCATCAGGAAACTATCTATGTTTAAACACCTGGTGACCAATTGAAGGGATCAATATCTGTGAAAGGATTATAAATCCCGGAACAGATGGTAATGTCTATATTTCGATCCCATTGTGAATCGCATGTCATCAAAAGATGAGGCACATCTTACGAAAAAAGTCAGGTTTATGTGAAATAGGAACCACTGTAGAAAATGAGAAGTTCCTGGAGTCTAAATATGAAATAGCAATCAATGTTTGTATTTTTTCCAACACTCCATGAGATCATTTTTCTTCTCTAAATAGAGAAGATGAATTCAGTGCACATCCTAGGTTGTTGGTACGACATCATGTACATATCTATAACAATGAATTAAGGGCAATTTGTTTTTGTACTTTTTTCATCAGAAATGGGAGCCTGTTATGATGAGAACATAAATCTATTCCTAAGTCCTAGCTATTCCTTCTCTAGGAATTTGAGAAGGTTTCTCCTATTTGTGGTGAAAGCGAGGCTGGAATAGCTCCCATGGGCAGTTGCAGGAATAGAGGAGGGGAAGCAGAGCAAAGGTAGAACCAGAGTAGGCAAGAAAGAAGGATAAATTAGTAGATCATTATCCCCAACCAAATTTGGTCATCCTCAAGCAACCTAGGTAAATTTATGTCAAAGGGCACAAATAATTGTTCTCTAACTAAAATCTGACTCTTCTTTTTCCCCGTGTCATGATTTTAATCCAGAAAGGGGAAATATAAAATTATAAGGGAAAATAAAATAACCTCAGATTTATGCTATATGGATGAAATTAAGAACTCATTTAGCTACCGTTGTTCTCTGAAAATATAATAAGCATGCTCTGAAATTAAGAATTGATGTGGTGCTCCTGTGTAGTGAAATGCTTGCATGTATAGTTTTGGTTTTGGTGTTTTGAAACTAAACTGAACCCTGGGATTTGTGGGTTCATTCATCTCCGTGGCTGTTGTTTTCAATGATGAAGGCAACAACGTCTTTGCGGAGGCGGTCGATGAGCACGGTTTTGTCCTCCTCAGTGACAGTGTCGTAAGTCGAATCCTCTGCCCTGACCTACACACGGATGGGCGCCTGAGCTGCGGGTGGCCTGGAGGGCTCGCCACCGCCTCACCCCAGTGTCCAAGCGGTGACAATGAAGGATCAGCGTGTTGCTAGGTAGTATTCTGTTATGTATAGCCAGAGGACCACCAAATATACATAAGATTGCACACTAGAATATAATCATCCCTTCTATATTTCATACTTACGCTAATTTATCCAGTAAAGATTTTGACCAGACCAGATATAAAGTAGTACTTGTCAGCAGCATAGCTGCACATACTGATGTAGAATCAAATTTGCAGAGCTATACTTTGTTCTTTGACTATATTGTAGACTTGCGCAATGGAGTCATCATGCCGGCTCGACACGTCCACAGGAGAAAAAGCAAGGTAAATTTTGTTTCACTACAATTTATGCCAGGCTTATATGAATCTGCTATCTAATGCAGTAGTATGTCATTCGTTTTCGTAACACTAAAAAATGATAAGTGTGACCAAATCTGTGGTCCATCCACGTCCTCCTTATGTAAGATATTTTCGGTGATCTGAAAGTATTTCATTTTTTCTGCTTACAAATAGAAAAGAAACAGTAAAAAACAACTATCACGTATATATATGTGCTTGATCTACTAAATATATACATATTAGAATATGGCAGATACTGTAGAATTGGTAGTACTACTAAAGTGCTTGAAGCATTAGGAGCAGGAAACACTTGTTTAAATGGGAACTAGACGATCGGTTCAGCAGAAAGTTTCCTGGTAGCTTATATGCCTAATTGCAACGACTTGTGGCATACCTACATTTTGTATGTAGCAATTATGGTATGCTTCCAATTTTATGTAATTTAATATCTTCCAATTGATAGTCAGTCTAAGTATCTATTATGATGGAAAATGCATCTGATGTTGCAGACTTAGCTGGAGTATAAACTTGTGTAAGTTAGGCATCGATTTATCTCTACATGGCTCAGTGTTCCTGTTACCATAAAAACATGATAAATTTTGTCAAATATGAGTATACAACATCCACTATTTCTTGAGGACAGGCACTGATCGATGCACGCTTCTCTTGACTTTCGTTTGTAGTTTGCCGGAATAAGAGAGTGCACTAAGCATCATGTGCCAATGTTACCAGATAGGTTTTTCCTGAGTTAATTATCTTTTGCTGGATCAATATTTTCTTTTTGAAATATATTTAGCTCCACTCGGCGATAGCTTGCACATACATTACCTCTCTCACTTATGTGACTTGCACATACAATATATTTTGTCTCTCGGTTGTGAGACCAACCTGTGCAGTCTGTCATGACTAATATGAGTGATTAATGGGGAAATATTTCTATGTTGGGTGGTTTAAGACATGCATCAGATAATGTTTCTCAGTGAGATCTGTTGATATGATTCTTATCTAGATTCAGGATTTTGTCCAAGATTGCTTCTGAAATCAACTAAATGCAAGAACATTTGTCTTCCTTCTGAAAATCATTTCTAAGTTTTGAAGTGTTGTTGTGTACATATTTGTTGAGGAAATTGGCGAAGACAACAGGCCGAGGATAGGAGTTGTTAATTGTATGCTGGAGAAGGCACGGGAGGGAACGGTGACATAAGCATTGGTGCTGCGACAACGGGTGTTGTTGTGGTCATTATGTGGTCAATGACATTGAGCCACAAAGAGCTCATTCCCTTTGGCTCCAGTTGATGTATGTTGATTCCTATATTAATAATTTCTGTTACGAAGAGTGTCTTCTGATGTTAGTTAAACCTATTATGATTTTGGGTGTGTACCTGAAGGAAGTGCATGAATATGGTTTTAGGCTTTCAGATTTGGACTTAGAGTAGGATCTTGCATTAATTTCCTACTGTAGTAATTGCAATGATGGGATATCAGAAATAATCTTTCAGCCTTCTCACCATAGATATTAAAATCCTACTTTACCTGGTTGTTTCTTCCCTTCTGCTGCGGTCTAAATAGCTTAGCTAAGTATACCAATTGTACACTATTCATTTTCAATTTCCTGGGCTTGCTTGCCTCCTGAAACCTGAATTGCTCTGAGATTTGATTGAAAGATTTGGCTTTCCCGATGGTGTTTGGTTGGTTATTCAGTACGCTTGGATTTTATTAGTAATGTTGGCGCACCACAAACATTAGCTTTCTATAGTGAAGTGCAAAATACTCACAATCTAGCTAAAAAGTTGATATAATTATTTTGTATCTGTGAATACAGGTATTGTACCTATTCGAGTTTGGGTAGTTCGTCTAGATGGAACAATTGGTTTTCATTGTTGTAAATATTTGAGTTTGAGTATATAGTTCTGGTGATGAAAACCCAGTCATTTAGCACTAACAGAAATCACTATCACTCAACCACACAAGGCGTGGCGTGCCGCCGCGCCCTTCATTGCTAGTACACCTATAACACACCGCACGCTTGATCCCTCTGTGCGTGGGGTGCCAAACCAGCAAAATAAGGCTGAAAACGCACAGGCAGGAATTGTTCCACAAAAAATGCCATGCTAGACCAAGGTTGTCAGACGAGCTAGTGGCAGGCCCACAAGCTTGGCAGGGTATCGAATACAAAATCACCACAAGTTGGTAGCACATGCATGCCCCAGGAAACAACCACTCTTTTTCATTCTACTAAAAAAATAGGATTTTACACTTTAAGCACAATGACTAACCGCTACAAGTTAGCCAAAATGCAAACTCTACACTATTAAATTATCCAGAACATTGTGTCCAGATTATTTCGGAATAACATTATAACTCAATGACTGAATCTCGGAACGAGCCAAACAAAATATTCAGCAACACCATGTAGCTTACCAGAGTAAGTTAACTACAGACAGGAAGAGATGTCTGTACAATATCCCAAAAAGTCGATTCAGCTCCTGGGTGTATATGCTTCCTCTACTAAAAAAACATATGTTAAAATATTGAATTTTTTTAACAATTTTTTTTACATGTATCTCTCCATAATATATGTGTGTTCGTGAATTTTCGCGAAAAAACGATAATTTTTGTGGTCTATTAAAAAAAGAGAAAAAATGTTTGTGAAAAGCCTTATTTTCCGGTCTGAATTTTATCTTTTTTACACACCCCACACGACAAGTCAATTTTTCATGAAACAACTTTGTAAGCGTGTAGCACCCGAAGATATACTTGCAAATTTTTAGTTTCACGTTTCTTAACATTTCAAAATATGTCTAAATACATTTCAAATTAAAGGGAGCATAACATCACTACAATATCCACACTACATTATTGCATCTCCTAGTTCAGGTCATTGACTCGGTGTGTGCAACCTAGGTGCTTCATCAGAGATCGCTTCTTATCTATCAAGGTATCCCTAGATCAAAAATCCTGGAGATTGGCAACCACCGGCGCAGGGATGATGAGACGGCGTCGAGGAAGCTTCGTAGAGGAACCTTCATAAACGCCCTCGCCTCCGCTAGCAAGTTCCCGCAAATAACCTGCAAAAGATATATCTTTACTTTTACCATCTTTTTGCTCCCTGAAGAACGAACTGAAATTCGAACAATACTTTTTATCTAGACTCAGTTTTAACTTACACTGGAACATGGGCAGTATCTCTGATTCAGTTTGGAGTAGCAGCTTCTTTATAGTTGCTTTAGCCAGGGTAGATGGCAGAGCAAGGTCTTCATCTGTTTTATGCACTGGAGCAAGGCTCTCTTCAAATAAGCAGAATCTTGAACCAGGGATCAAGTGTGAAGGAGAGGTGTGTGTCTCGGTGACAGAATGAATGCACTGTAGAACTTGACACCTAGGGTCATATGTGTAAACTTTTTTCTGAAACTTTTCATGAACCCAGTTGCTAGTAGTAATCATAATCTTCTTCCCAGACCGGCAATTGCCAACAGAACCAATAACCCTCACAACCTGTGGGTCACTTAATTCTCTTCTGATGTGCCCGAACAAATCAATTCGATGATTCAGCGACCAATCACTAGAGTCATAATCCAACAGTCCCCAAATCTCTAGGGCGCTTCCATGAGGGGTTCCGTTGCGAAGGTTCCGGACAATACACACTTGGTCATCCATCACAACCAGGTGCTCCCCTTCTGACTGGGACCAGGGGCGCTTGTTCTCTCTTGGTCCCCAGAACGGCGGCGAACGGATGGATCCGAAGGTCTCCTCCGCAACAGAAAACAATATGATAGCATCTCTTGGCGTTTTGAGGTTAAAAGTAGGACAGATTAGCCAGTGCAGGAATCCATTGGCAAACACAGGTGGTATTTTGTCCAGCACTGCATGATCAACTGCAGAAATCACAAACTGGGACAAACTGAAGGGTACACCACCAGCCGCTCGCCTCCAACAATCAACTCCCGGTGTGTACACATGACACATGACAGCCTCCTTTTCATGGTTATACCCATTGATCAACCTCACCACCTTGTACTCCCTTGTCTGGTCATCAAATCCCAGTCCGGTGGTGTAATCGCGTCTAGGATAACGGTGTGGTGGCAGACGAGTAATTGCCCGTGTGGCGGCATTGCAAACATAGTAAGCTGGCGCAGAAGCATCAAACAGAAGGGTGAGTCCACAGCATGACGAGGGTGTCACCACTTCCACGGAGTCGTGGCGGGCAGAGTCAAAGGTGAAGAGTAAATCATCTCTGTGGCCTGACGGTGAACATGAGTACACTGCGCTGGAGTCCAATCTTGAAGTGGGCGAGACCACCAGTAGCTTTGGTGCTGGCGGCAGCACCTTAGAGGCCGCCATGTGGAGGCTGCAGAAATCCTTGGAGGAGAAGAGCTCAGCCCAAGGGCGGCAGACGGCCCGAAAACGGAGAACTGATTTGACGGGGAGCCGAAGTAGAACCTCCAACATCATGTCATGGGGAAGCAACAGCGTGCAAACAGATACAGCGGGCTTTTTCCTCTTGTTGCTTTGGAAGACCTCCACCGTCATATTCGCAGCCTCGCCACAGGATGGCATGGCACTCTTCCTCTTCGCATCCATCGACCAAGATGGCCTGTAGTGAAATCAACCTAAGGGATGTCAGTGAAATTTCATATAAGCTTTAGGGTGGACTTAACCCCAAGTTTTGTTTAAATATCATATAAACTGACTGCTATCAGTACTATTAGCTGATGGCCATACGCACCAAAATACAATGCATCTTGGTCAATACATACAGTATAGTAGTTTTCAGTGTTATATATTTGTATATTGTTCTGAAACGAACAGGCAAGACCAACCATATTTTATTTTTACCTTGAAATAATAAAATGAATGCTATCAATCTTAGTGAACAAGAGAAAGAGATGAGCTCAAATATATTTGAAGAAGCCCTCTCACCGTATGTAACAGTAACTGAATGGGGTCAGATCGAGCAAGATAGATCTGGCTTGGAGCAAAACGAGATCTGTCTGACAGCAAAAAATAAACAACAGATGCGAGCAAGGTAGGGCTTCCTTACCAATCGAATCCGCTGGAGAAGAAGAAGGGGGACGCCTGCGAGCAACCCTTCGTTAGCTGGGAGGATTGGCGAAGCTGGGGTCACGGCGGCGGCTCGGCCACGGAAGGACTCGAATTTTGCTTATATCAAGGAGTTGGAGATGAGATTGGAGTATACCAAACTTGCGAGAGGAAACCGGTTCGGACCCCACTCGAAGATCTTCCTCCAAACCCTGGTGCAGCCTCAAGGAACTGTTCGAGCTGCTGGATTGGAAGCACCTTGTCAGTTTAGGAGTGTTCCAGGGTGCCAACGAAATCACTATGATTAGAAAAAATGAGATCACTAATCGGAGTGATGTGAGAAACATCACCGCATTTTATCTTTTTCTGCATATATCAGTACATATGTCTTTTCTCAGAGATTTTTGGTGCGTAGTTAGAACACTTGTTCATGTTCATTGTCCAAAAATTTCAGATTTTTTTTGAATTTATTTACTAATTTTATTTAAAAAAATTACCGGGAGTATCTACACCTGAGTTCAGATCTGTTTTTTCGCGGCAAAACACGATTACAAAAACTCAGGTCAAAAATGAGAAATACAGATTCCAGGACTCGGCTTGCTCATATCAGTAATACAGTCGTGCATAACATTAATTTAGACTGATCACAACAAGAACGGCATCCAACTATTCATCAGAACTTATTAATGAGATATAGAAAAGCTAAATTACAGGGGCAGGCAACACCAGAATCAAGCTAGGTGTATGATCCTGTGCACAAGTACTTAACATTGTTTCAAGTCAAATATAAGAAGGGCCCCATTCGGGGACATCCGATAAAACTCAACTATAAGAATCAACAGAAGTTCACTACTTAATACACTGCTCAGCATTCGCATCCGGACACCTAATGTCTTCTTGCAGAGGAGAAGACTATTGTTTTATTGACTTGAAAACTTCATAGAACGATTTTTTTGTGTGCGTCTGACTGACATTGATAAGATATCATAATTTTTCTCCGCAACTGGAAACCTTCTGTCACCTGTTGCACAACTACTTAGCATTGTTTCAATTCAACTATAAGAATGTCCCTTCGGGGATATCTGATGAAATTCAAGTACTATAGTAATCAACAGAAGTTTAGGAGTACATAATATAGTTAAGAACACACACTGATTTGACAAGTAGCTCGATGACTACTGAACATGGCTCCTGATTCGTAAAGCCAAATAGTAGTTCAGACTACCCACAACATGACAGAATGAGAAATATGCTTAATATAAATATAATGAACAATAGTACACTACCAAAAACTGGTGTTTACAGTTTCCCAACACACTAGCATCAATAATTTTAGAAAGAAGATGCCCAAGATAACAGGACAATATGAGACTGAAGGGTTCAATGTATCACATCCATCTTGTTTTGCCCACACGGGGATAACACGCTAAGTTATCCTCATATAACATAGGAACAAGAGGCCTAATTTCACTGCCCATTATATTTGGTTTCCCGGCTGATTGTTGGTCTTTAGAGCATGCGACAGCCCCATCAAGTGAACACAGATTCTGAATTGTTCGCTCCACTGGATCATATAAACCTAATTTTTTCCCAGTGTTCAGCAGGATCCTTCCATCAACAGGATCAACAGCTAATGGCACCACAACATTTGTCTCAAGGGAATAGTCAGGCCATGCTTCTAAGTGAACTATATATGCTATGCCCCATTCACCATGCTTTAGCTTCCATATATCTAAATTGTTCCCAACTGGATCCGCTAGAACAGCACATAATACTCCCTCCAGCTCTACCACAAATGCATGCTGATGACATCTTCCATTCCACACTGCAATGCATGGAGGGCAAGGGATGACACCAAAAGCATTTGTAGCAATGTCGAAAGAGATAATGGCCCGCTCATACTTCTGTCCCAACCTTGGCTCGCTCATCCAGTACAACATCCCTTCAAGATAGGCGGGTGGCATATCATTCATAGGTAGAGGTGGGACCAGAGAATTTTGGGCGTAACCTCCGGATTTACACCGCCATAACTCGCATGTCAAGGCATATTGACGAGATTCAAAGTCCTTTAGCTTGTAGAAGATTTCCACGAGAAAATGCTCACAAGTCAAGAGGTCGAAGCCCAATCCGACATTCTTGTTGCCAACTGCAAAAGCATGTTGTTCCGCTTGCGCCTGCGCCTGGTTACAGTACACCTTGTGGAAACCTGTACATGGGTTGTAGAGATAGTCATTTTCCTCGGTGCTTATCAGGTTCAGACCGTGGCAAGGCTTCGAGCAAACCATCTTTGTATCAAGCAGCACAATGTGCCTATGATCTTCTGGAAGACATCTATTCAGGGGAGCAAAACTGAAGCCTGACTGTCCAGTGCCCTTGCCAACAAGCATGACCTTTGGTCTTTTATCCATGTTCTTATGTTCAAGGTACGACTGAATGAAGCTTTGACTTTCGGTCAAACTGAGCCACTGCTTGCAGACAAGTTTAGTCTGTATGACTGATTTGGCTGGGAGGCGGAGGAGGATCTCTTTAGTCGCCTTAGCCAGGGTAGATGATAACGCTATCTCTCTATCTGTTTTATGAACTGCAGCAAGGCTCTCTTCGAATAAACCGAATCTTGAACTAGGGGTATTGGTTATACGAGATGTGTGTGTCTCTCTGACTGAAAGAATGGTCTCTAGAGCTTTGGACCTAGGGTCATAGGAGTGAACCTTGTTCTCGAACTTTTGATCAACCATGCGCTTGCTAGTAGCGATGATAATCTTCTTCACTGACCTGCAATTGCCAACAGAACCAATAACTCTTACAATCTGTGGCTCGCAAAAATCTCTTGCCACTTGCCCTGACAAATCAATTTGATGACTCAGTGACCAGTTACCAGAGCTATAATCAAGCAGCTTCCAAATTTCCAAAGTGCTACAATTAGGATTGTTGCGAAGGTCTCGGACCATACACAGTTGGTTATCCATCTCCACTAGGTGCTCTACTGATACCCTGGCCAAGGGAGGCTGGTGCTGTTCTGATGCCCAGAATGAAGGTGATCGGGAATATGTGAACGTCTCCTCTGCGACTGAAAAGGATATGACAGCAGCTCTAGGCCAGCTGAGGAAGGATTTAGGGTTGACCAACCAGTGCAGAGATCCGTTCGCAAACACAGGTGGTAGTTTGTGCCTGGCAGCATTAGCGACAGCAGCAAGCACAAACCTGCGCATCCCAAAGGGTACCTCTCTGGTAGCTGGCCTCCAGCGATCCCCATACCCGCCTCCAGCTGTGTACACCTCACACTTGATCATCTCCTTCTCCTTGGGCTTTGCATTGATGAGCCTCACCACCTTGTACTTCCTTGTCCGGGCATCAAATCCCAGTCCAGCAGAGGACCTGCGGCTCATGTCAAGGTAAGGCGGCAGGCGCGTGACTTCCCGTGTGGCCGCATTGCAAATGTAGTAAGCCGGCGGAACAGCATCGTAGAGAAGGGTGAGGCCATGGCACGGCGCGGGCGTCACTACCTCCACAAAGTTGCCGCGGGCACAGTCGAGGGTGAACAATAGGTTATCTCTGGGGTCCGATGGCGAGCATGAGTACATGGCCGTGGAGTCAAATCCTGCTGCAGGTGAGACATACAGTAGCTTTGGTGTTGCTGTCGGTGCAGCATTAGCCAGCATCGCCCTGTGGAGGCAGCAGAATTCCTCGGAGGAGAACATTGCAGACCAGGAGCGGCAGACGGCCCGGAAGCGTACGATGGATTTGACGGGAAGCCGCAGCAGCACCTCCTCAACCATCTCGTCCGGGAGCGACGCCGCGGAACCGGATACAGCAGCCATCTTCCTCTTGTTGCTCACCACCGTGCCGCAGGATGGCATTGGCGGCATGGCACTCTTCTTCTTGCTGCCAGGCATCGTGCCCATCCCGGCGTGCGGCCGATTGGGATTGATCTGGTCTGCAGTAAAACCGACAGTTTTAGCGAAACTTCCTCGATGCATTCAATTTCATGAAAAAAAAAATCAAGAAAAAATTAAGAAGATAAACGAGGAGATGCGCCTGACTGTATATGGTCAAAGATTCAGATCGATGTTCACGACGAAAACTCAGGTCCACCGATCTAGGAGATGTGCTTGAGAGAAAAAGGGGAACAAGGGTTTGCTTACAAGCAAGAGGAATCGAATTGTGCCCCGAGTCCCAACAGACCACCACTGTCGGGGTTCCTCCTCCGCTTTTTGGCGATTTGGTGTCCGGGAGGAAGACGAGCGGGGTCCGGGCAAAGGATTCGAGCAAACCATGTTGGAATTGGATTCAGATCGTTTCTCTTTGGCTGGAACTGATCTTTCTTTCTGGGATCGCGCGGCCACCATATACTGGAGAAGGGACGGATGAGCCGGCTAACCTATCCCTATTGGAATTTCTCTTTGCTGTGAAAGGCCTATGAACACCTCCAAAATTCAATTACGAAGCTAAAATAAGATTTTCTTCCCTGTCAGTATCGGAGAAGAGACGGTAAACACGTAAAAATTGTATAATAACCTATACTTTTCATCCTCAAAAGAAAAACCTATAGTTTTCAATTTTCTAAACATAGATGGCTCTGGCGAAATCTGTAAATACATAAAAGCTACATTTATTTATACTTTTTTCGAAAATACGTTCTGGAAGACATATCAATCACATAGAAGAAAAGACCGACGGCCGATACAACGTCAAAAGGCTACAACTCCACCCACACCCAAAGCGATATAAAGCTGAGTGGCTTACACTCTAAACCCTATTTATTTATACAATACGCGGAGAAACCGTCTCCCAAACCCTATCGCCGCCTGGAAGGCCGAACTCTAGCCGTTCACGTGTGAGGGACATTTAAGTTCTCCCCAATTCCACGTTCACGCTGGCGCTGCCTTCGATCTCCCGCCCAAATCGCTCTTCGGCGCCGCGGCTCACCGGGATCTAGCCCCATGGACCTCACCAAGCTTTTGCCCGCGGCTGGCGTGGTCGGTCCGCCTCAACAACTAACTCCCACAGCTGGATTTGGCTCTGGTTCCCAGGCTGTCGGATCCGTCACGCACAAGATTGTGGGCACCGGTAAGCCGAAGAGGAAGCAGTTGGCACCCCTAGACGTTGTTGCGTCACTGGCGGCCAAGACGCAACAGCCTGCGCCCGTCGCCAAGGCGCCCAAGCGTGTTCCTGAGAAGATGCGGAGCCTTAGCCCGTCGCCGATGCGTCCCATTTGAACGGTGCATGCAACGTGCTCGGTGATGATTCTGCGAGGTATGACATCCGTCCTCTCAATGAGCTTCACAGCGATGGTATGGTTTTATGATCTCTTGCATCCATCAAGGAGGGTGTGTAACTTTTTGGACATTCGATGGTTGAACATTGCCTAACTTTGGGTTAGTGCGATCACGACAATTGGATGTAAAAAACCATAAACTATTGCATCATTTGGTTGTTGTAGTATTAATCATTGTTGATTGAAATGCTCATTAAATCATAACTCGATGCGAGATGTTTTCAAATCGTAAAAGTCGTTTTTTGTGGCATGTAAACACAAAATAAAGTTCGCGTGTTTACAAGCGACTCCGTTAGAGTTGCTCTTAGGTTGTTAGTATCCAGGTACTAGCTAGCATCGTGGTCCTATAGCATCGTATTACCATGATACAATAAAAAAATTATTTTTATTAAAAAGTACTATTATTGTTGTATTAAATTGTAATTGGTGGTGTCGGTAAGTTAAAAAACTAATGTACTTAGACGACTTGGTACTAAAACACACACTCCAAGCTTCTCTGTACTTAGACGACTTGGTACTAAAATACACACAATCGCTAAGCCGCCTCTCCACATATGATATCGTATTACCACGTAAAGGTTGTCTTCTACATATTCAACAAGGATCAATTTAAGATTATCACTCCTACATAATTTCACATAATGCTTGGAAAAGTAGGAACCGGGTCGGCATCCGCAAGATGATAAATTGAAAGCTAGTTATAACCAAGGGATACGATAGGCATGACATTCTTGATAGGTAGGTCTTTCGTGATCACCACCTTTACCCTAGTACATTTCCTTTTGAATTATCCTCAAAGGTGATGCTTAACGTTGAGTTGATAGCTTCAATGAATTCATCAAGCGCCCCTTTGTCTCTGGTCATATGATTGGTGCATCCACTATCAAACACTGATTTTGAACCGTCGGAGGCCTAGCCCTACAAAATGAAGTCTTTTGTTAAGGAACCCATTGAGTAATGGGTTCCATGGAATTAGCAACAAGATATTTTTGTACCCAAATTGAGTACCACTTATAAGCGTAACCACTACGAGGGCCAACATATTTAGCATATACATCCCCTCGTGTGTCCTTACATATATATCACATAGGATGGGTTATTCTTACCTGCAAACTTGCGATTGGGATTGCCCCTCGTAGCTCCCCCATTTACAATGATCTTCTTGGCATTGGCATCCACCTTGTGTCCTTCTTACACAAAGTTAACCTTGTTAGGTGGAACAACGTCATTCTTGTCATTCATTGGGTTGCGTTCAATGCTTTGCTTGTAACTTCTCACCTTTTGATGAGCAAGTACACCATAATGAGTCTTGCCCTTGGTGGGGGTGTGAGACGCTCCTTCTAAAGTTGCTCTTTCAACTTCTTATTCTCCTCAACGAGAAGTTCTTGATCGATGGTAGAGTCAGAAGCACAGGCAAATGTTATCAACAATTATGGTATATTCTGATGTATCAAGCGCCTCTTCATAAGTGTCTTGAAGTAGGTCATGGTTCTCCCTAAGTTTCATTAGATCACCCTTAACAAGCTTGTTAGCAAGCTCTAGGTGGTCAAGATCCTTAGTAAGAGAAGCATGAGTAACTTCGAGTTCCTTCTTTGATGCATCAAGCTATCTAGACATTAAAAGAGCCATATCAACTGTATCCATGTCCTTAACCTTATCAAGTTTCAAAGGTTTCAGTTTGCTGCTTTAGAAGAAATGTAGTGTTGTTCTAGCTCATTACTTAGATCTTTCTTAAGGAGATTCAATCTTTGCTTCTCAGATGAGATTACAATTCCTCGCGTGAGGCAACGGTATTCATTAGGAACTCAAATTTAGCAAGAGCATCACCATGAAGAGAACAAATTACTTTAAACAAGTCGGTGATCATATCTTCTTCTTCAACATCATCATTATCATCCAAGAAGGAGGATGAAATCACCTAAGCACTTCTTGACATGAGACAAATGTTAGAGTTATTGGGGGTGGAGGAGATGTCTAGGTCATCCTTCAAAACACCTCTTGCCATGAGACAAGTGTCAGAATTATTGGGACTGTAAGAGTTGTCGGGGTAGTCGTTGGTGTAGTCATAGGTGAAGAGTGACCCGGGTCGGAAAGATCCAAACCGGCCACACCCACAACCTTCTCTCATCCTCACTATCCTCATCGGAAGTGTGCTCGGCACCAATGATAGCTTTGCCTCCTCTTCTATTGTTCTTCTTGTGTCTCGTTAATGAGGATTGGCTTAAATCTTGGTGTGGCACCCCTCTCATACTTTAGCTTGTCGTCTCTTCTCGTAGGGACACTTGTCGAAGAAGTGGGTTTATTCATTACAATTGTAACAAATCATGTTCTTATCGCTAGGGTAGCTCAAACCTTTCTTCCCTAAGTTCTTAGGCAAAGAAGGCAAGATCCACATGGATATCATTAGTTGATGTCATCTTCTTCAATATCTTCTCATTCTTGCTTGTCTTGGAAAACCTTAGCCTTCAAAGAAACTCTATGAGTATCTTCCATAACACGGTTCAACTCTTTGACCTTCTTTCCTTCCTTGGCCATATTATCCGTGGCAACAAAGCATGAGACTAGGTCATCCAAAGTGAACTTGTTTTGTGCATCGAGAAGAGTCAAGTTAAGATCCAATTGTTTTTCATCAACGGCGATTACTCAGACAATCTTGGACTTGATGGTCTCATCATTGAATTCAAAGCCATCTTGATACTTGTCACAACCAAGTCCCCTTGATATTCACATGGAGGGCATCAAGCCTTGCATAGGCATTGGAAAGACTTTAGCATTGATCATGAATTGAATAAGTTCATCTCGGACTTGGCCGCCTCATACTTGGAATTTTGGATGAGGGATGTTACTTCTTGGTGAACGATGATTCTATCGCAAAGCTCCTTGGAGGACTCAAGTTCACTAACTTAATTATGGAGAGCTCGGCGAAGCATACTTAGAATTTGTCACGGGTGGTGGCGTTGAGTTAACTATCATAGTACTCATGAGGAGATAAGTTGTTCAGATCGTTGGGCTTGGATCCATGCACCATAATGTCCCAAAGCTCCTCGCTACAACTACGAAGATGAGACTCCATAGAAGTTTGCCAAAAGGAAAAGTGAGTTCCATTATAATAGGGAGCGGGTATTGAATGGTTAATGTGAGGCATGAGGGGATTATACTTAGGGTATGTAAAAGGGTATTGACTTTAAGGCTCAAGAGGCTTTGTGGCACCACTCATTTGAACAGGATCGCCAAAACCCTCTTCACCCGGTGCCAATAGTTTCACTTCAGAGTTAGCCGATTGATCACCAAGTGGACCCTTATCCCCCAAGACCCTTAATACATTTCTCGAGGTTGAAAATCCGGTCACTGAGATTGGAATCGGCCTTAGCCTTTTCAAGGGCTTCACGGGCCATTATTTCCCTAAACCCTTTGACAGTATATTTCATAGTCTCATCCTCAGAAAACCATCTCGTTCTTAAGGTGGTAAAGCCCTTAAAAAGAGTGCTTTCTCTGATACCAATTGAAATGATAGAGATGGTAACCTAGAGGGAGTAAATAGGTTATGCAAATTTTCTTTAATTTCTTTTGCAATTTTATACTTTTCGGAGTAGTAAGTGTGTCTAATGCAAACTGGGTGAGGCAACATATATGATGATAAAAGATATGCCAAGCACAAAGGCTATCGCAATAGTAAACAGCACAAGATATTAGTTAGGAATAACCGAGGAACATGGAGACGAAGATGTAGTATCGTGTTCCCTTCCTTGGTAAGAAGGTACGTCACGTTGGAAAGGTGTAGGATCCCACGAAGGACTTCCCAATGCCACAAAGGCTCACCTTCTTCTCCGGAGTCTATCCCACGCAGGAATACAATCACTTGTGGTAGACTTTAAGGTAGTCTCCAAAATGTCATAACAAATCCACAACCCGGATGCTTCCGAGTGATCCTAACCACCTAGGGTTTCCCACAAACCCAAGAGTAACAAGGTTGCTCGATGAAATCAGGGGTGGGGGGGATGATGTTTGGCGTGGTGGGATCGAGATCCAGATCTCGTCTTGCTTTCTACCAAAGGGATGTGGCTTTGGTTGGGTAGAATGGGATATCCTCAAGAAATGGTGTTTCAACAATGGTGACAGAGAGAGCACAAGGATATGATATTAATGGTAGACCTAACCCTCTCAAGCTAGGAAAAAGGGTATTTATAGGAAAAAGGGTATTTATAGTACAAGGAAAAACGTAGACGTTTGGAAAAGTTCTTGCGACCCAGACCGGCGATAATTTTGACTCATGCCTAAGTGAACAGGCGAGCAAACAGGCACCACCGGAAATCCCGCTGGAGTTCTCCCAGTGCACAAGACTAGGCCGGACTGAAACTGGCATGCCAGATTCTACGCCGGTTCAGCAGCCTGAGCCGGCCCAAAACTGGTGCACCGGATTCCTCGCCGGTTTCAAACCTACGAGCCGTAACATTTTCGGTGCACGCCGAAACGGCTCTCTGATATGCTATTCGGCATATACCGGAGCAGTCCAGTGGGCGCCAAACAAATCCGGCGGAAAAACCGACACCACCGATTTCGCTGAAACCTTTTCAAATGGCATTTTCTCCAAAAACTGAACTCACCAAAAAAAGTTTGATGGGTCAATTTGGTGGTAGGATGTGTGTGTATGGCTTAGGAAACATCCCTAATGAGCTCATCGAGACCATCCCTCTTAATAGTATGGTGTTTTCTATACACCTTTTAAAATTGTACTAAATTCAAATCAATTAAAAGAGATCGGAGAAATAGTTTGGTAGCCGGCGAAAAAAAACATCTTTCTCGGATCCTACGGTCTACCTACCACGGTATGAGCTACCAAACACACTCTTCATTGAGGTGATAAGATGCATTAGCAAGGGATCCAACACGTATCATGAATGTCGATGATTTTAAAGTTGGCTTTGTGGGTATCGTTTCTTCTCTCGGGCATGGATCTACCAAACCTGTTAATCATCGTGTGTTTTATTTGTCAAATTAACCAGTCCCGTTGACGTTGTGTCATCTAATCTGAGCATACCAGAGCTAATCAATTCATGTTCATGCATGGAATAATTAGTCACTATCCAAATCCCCTCTATTTTTTGGGGTCAAAACTAATGGAAGCAGCTCTGGTTGATCTCCTTAGTCCTTGTGGCTACCATATGTAGGACCCTGCTAATGCAAAACTAGCATGTTCTTTAGTTCGGGAAACAAAATTAAGCTGAATAAACAAAGAATAAACAATGTTTTAAAATACTTTAAGTTGTATTATAACAAGAGGCCTATTAGCTCAGCTGGTTAGAGCGTCGTGCTAATAACGCGAAGGTCGCAGGTTCGAGACCTGCATGGGCCATCTATTTATCTTTTTTACAAAACTTATCAAGGACCATTAAAAAAGTAAAAATGTTAATCGAAAAATTTGGCTTCGCCCGGGTTTGAACCGGAGACCTTCAGTGTGTTAGACTGACGTGATAACCAACTACACCACGAAACCTTCCGACAATTGACATCAAGAATTCTTATATAACATTTTTAGGTAAAATAAAAGGTGTTGGCTGTGCTACACAGAGGCTAGATAGACGGATGTCACAGACCAGCAACATGGCAGAATGGTATTCTAAAGCATGCTACATCAAATAATTATTTATTTGTGGGAAATCATTATAGTGTTGTACTTTTCACATGATAATATAGCTTCTTAACTTGTTTTCTAGTCAATGAAAACTAACACTTGCGGTATCAGGGATAGACAACCCCACATCACACACAAGAATAAAACTTTAATTTTTTTTAGTTCAATTGTACTTTCTTAGAGCTAACCTCTCCCCCGAGGCGGCGGCGCCGCCCGCCGTCCCCGGGGAGTCCCCCTCCACTCCGCCCCCTCCCCTCCCCTACAGGCCCCCCTCCTCCGCCGCCATCGCCGAGGACGCCGCGGGGCAAAGCCCCTGTGGTGAGGCGGCGGTGGCGGCTCGGTCCTCCGTCGGCAGAGCGCAGCGCGGGCTGCGGGAGCGTGTGGGGGCGGCGGCCTACACCCTCCTCCTCCGTCGACTGAACGCAGCGGGATGGCGGTGGCCGGCGGATCTCCGGCGGCCGGCGGCGGATGTTGGCTGCGGTGTGGTTGGATCTGGGCCGGAGGTTCAGATCGCGATCCATCGCGGCTACGTCTCGTCAAAGGCACGAGGAGGCTTCGCTGGGTCTTCTTCGCGGCTTGAGGACGTCCGGGTCTTCGGCCCGGGCATGGTGGTGGTGGCTGACTTCATCCACCGAAGGCAGTCGGCCAGGCTGGCTGTGTTGGATTTTTCATCACACTTTCAGCGCCGGCAGCGAGACGGGGAGGCATAGTAGCCGGTGAAAACCGTGCCGACTCCGGTCATGGCGGCGTCTGCGCCGTTATCTTGTTGAAGGCATCGTCAAGCAACTATCGCTAACCTACTCGTTCCGGTGGCGAGATGGAGGAGCTTGGAAGCCGACGATGGTGTCGCCGGTGGAGGGTTGGAGTGGCCAGCCCAGGATGGTCGCCGACGTGGGGGTCTGATACGTCTCCGACGTATTGATGACCCACAAGTATAGGTGGTGTATCGC
>NC_061511.1:224388697-224427153 GCF_022539505.1 Lolium rigidum | reverse complement strand
GCCTCTTCGCCTATATAAAGGTCCCTGACCTAAAAACCTCGACACGTTCGACGAAACCAGAGAAAACCTTCCAGAGCCGCCGCCATCGCGAAGCCAAGATCTGGGGGACAGGAGTCTCTGTTCCGGCACGCCGCCGGGATGGGGAAGTGCCCCCGGAAGGCTTCTCCATCAACACCACCGCCATCTCCATCAACGCTACTGTCTCCCATGAGGAGGGAGTAGTTCTCCATCGAGGCTCGGGGCTGTACCGGTAGCTATGTGGTTAATCTCTCTCCTATGTGCTTCAATACAATAATCTCATGAGCTGCCTTACATGATTGAGATTCATACGATGATGCTTGTAATCTAGATGTCATTGTGCTAGTCAAGTGGGTTTTACTTATGTGATCTCCGGAGACTCCTTGTCCCACGTGTGTAAAGGTGACAGTGTGTGCACCGTGTGGGTCTCTTAGGCTATATTTCACAGAATACTTATTCACTGTTATGAATGGCATAGTGAAGTGCTTATTTATATCTCTTTATGATTGCAATGTGTTTTGTATCACAACATATCTGTGTGCTACTCTAGTGATGTTATTAAAGTAGTTTATTCCTCCTGCACGGTGTAATGGTGACAGTGTGTGCATCGTGTAGTACTTGGCGTGGGCTATGATTGTGATCTCTTGTAGATTATGAAGTTAACTATTGCTATGATGGTATTGATGTGATCTATGCCTCCTTTCGTAGTGTGAAGGTGACAGTGTGCATGCTATGTTAGTACTTGGTTTGGTTATGTTGATCTGTCATGCACTCTAAGGTTATTTAAATATGAACATTGAATATTGTGGAGCTTGTTAACTCCGGCATTGAGGGTTCGTGTAATCCTACACGATTAGTGGTGTTCATCATCCAACAAGAGGGTGTAGAGTCTAGCATCTATCTATTTATTCTGTTATGTGATCAATGTTGAGAGTGTCCACTAGTGAAAGTATGATCCCTAGGCCTTGTTCCTAAATACTGCTATCGCTGCTTGTTTACTATTTTACTGCATCTATACTTCTTGCAATATTACTACCATCAACTGCACGACAGCAAGCACTTTTCTGGCGCCGTTACTACTGCTCATATTCATTCATACCACTTGTATTTCACTATCTCTTCGCCGAACTAGTGCACCTATTAGGTGTGTTGGGGACACAAGAGACTTCTTGCTTTGTGGTTGCAGGGTTGCATGAGAGGGATATCTTTGACCTCTTTCTCCCTGAGTTCGATAAACCTTGGGTGATCCACTTAAGGGAAACTTGCTCGCTGTTCTACAAACCTCTCGCTCTTGGAGGCCCAACACCGTCTACAAGAATAGAAGCACCCGTAGACATCAAGCACTTTTCTGGCGCCGCTGCCGGGGAGGAAAGGTAAACGGCACTCACACACCGGACCCCGGCAACTAGCCACTTTTCTGGCGCCGTTGCCGGGGAGGAAAGGTAAAAGGCACTCATACTCCGGTCCCAGGTAAAGTACTTTTCTGTTTCCGTTGTGTGTGTGCTCGAAGCTATTTCCTTTAGATCCTGCAATTGCATCTTTTTGTTTCTTGTTTACACTAGTTAGGCATAATGGACAACAATGAGCTTCTTATTCTATTTCCTGATTTAAGACATGGATGGTTTGATGCGAAAATTAAAAAACCTATGGAACATATTAGTATGAACGCTTTGAACACCATTATTGCTAATGATATGGAAAATTCTAAGCTTGGGGAAGCTGGCTTTGATGAGCATGATATTTTTAGTCCCCCAAGCATTGAGGAGAAAATTTACTTTGATGATACTTTGCCTCCTATTTATGATGATTATAATGATAGTGGTCTTTTGGTGCCACCTACTATGGAGAGTAAATTTTGTTGTGATTATACTATGCCTCCTACACTTGATGAGAATAATAATGATAGCTACTTTGTTGAATTTGCTCCCACTACAACTAATAAAATTGATTATGCCTATGTGGAGAGTAATAATTTTATGCATGAGACTCATGATAAGAATGCTTTATGTGATAGTTATATTGTTGAGTTTGCTCATGTTGCTACTGAAAGTTATTATGAGAGAGGAAAATATGGTTGTAGAAATTTTCATGTTACTAAAACACCTCTCTATGTGCTGAAATTTTTGAAGCTACACTTGTTCTATCTTCCTATGCTTGTTACTTTGCTCTTCATGAACTTGTTTATTTACAAGATTCCTTTTCATAGGAAGCATGTTAGGCTTAAATTTGTTTTGAATTTGCTTCTTGATGCTCTCTTTTGCTTCAACTACTATTTCTTGCGATTGCATCATTCAAACTGCTGAGCCCATCTTAATGGCTATAAAGAAAGCACTTCTTGGGAGATAACCCATGTGTTTATTTTGCTACAGTACTTTTATTTTGTATTTGTGTCTTGGAAGTTGTTACTACTGTAGCAGCCTCTCCTTATCTTAGTTTTGTTGCATTGTTGTGCCAAGTAAAGTCTTTGATAGTAAGGTTCATACTAGATTTGGATTACTGCGCAGAAACAGATTTCTTTGCTGTCACGAATTTCGACCTGCCTCTCTGTAGGTAGCTCAGAAAAATATGCCAATTTACTTGCGTGATCCTCAGATATGTACGCAACTTTCATTCAATTTGGGCATTTTCATTTGAGCAAGTCTGGTGCCATTTTAAAATTCGTCTTTACGAACCTGTTCTGTTTTGACAGATTCTGCCTTTTATTTCGCATTGCCTCTTTTGCTATGTTGGATGAATTTCTTTGATCCATTAATGTCCAGTAGCTTTGTGCAATGTACAGAAGTGTTAAGAATGATTATGTCACCTCTGAACATGTAAATTTTAATTGTGCACTAACCCTCTAATGAGTTGTTTTGAGTTTGGTGTGGAGGAAGTTTTCAAGGATCAAGAGAGGGAGATGATACACTATGATCAAGGAGAGTGAAAGCTCTAAGCTTGGGGATGCCCCGGTGGTTCACCCCTGCATATTTTAAGAAGACTCAAGCGTCTAAGCTTGGGGATGCCCAAGGCATCCCCTTCTTCATCGACAACATTATCAGGTTCCTCCCCTGAAACTATATTTTTATTCCATCACATCTTATGTGCTTTGCTTGGAGCGTCGGTTTGTTTTTGTTTTTGTTTTTGTTTTTGTTTGAATAAAATGGATCCTAGCATTCATTGTGTGGGAGAGAGACACGCTCCGCTGTTGCATATGGACAAATATGTCCTTAGGCTTTACTCATAGTATTCATGGCGAAGGTTGAATCTTCTTCGTTAAATTGTTATATGGTTGGAATCGGGAAATGCTACATGTAGTAATTCTAAAATGTCTTGGATAATTTGATACTTGGCAATTGTTGTGCTCATGTTTAAGCTCTTGCATCATATAATTTGCACCTATTAATGAAGAAATATATAGAGCTTGCTAAAATTTGGTTTGCATAATTGGTCTCTCTAAAGTCTAGATAATTTCTAGTATTGAGTTTTGAACAACAAGGAAGACGGTGTAGAGTCTTATAATGTCTACAATATGTCTTTTATGTGAGTTTTGCTGCACCGGTTCATCCTTGTGTTTGTTTCAAATAACCTTGCTAGCCTAAACCTTGTATCGAGAGGGAATACTTCTCATGCATCCAAAATCCTTGAGCCAACCACTATGCCATTTGTGTCCACCATACCTACCTACTACATGGTATTTCTCCGCCATTCCAAAGTAAATTGCTTGAGTGCTATCTTTAAAATTTCCATCATTCGCCTTTGCAATATATAGCTCATGGGACAAATAGCTTAAAAACTATTGTGGTATTGAATATGTACTTATGCACTTTATCTCTTATTAAGTTGTTTGTTGTGCGATAACCATGTTCCTGGGGGACGCAATCAACTACTCTTTGTTGAATATCATGTGAGTTGCTATGCATGTCCGTCTTGTCCGAAGTAAGGGAGATTTACCACTCATTTAATGGTTAGAGCATGCATATTGTTAGAGAAGAACATTGGGCCGCTAACTAAAGCCATGAATCATGGTGGAAGTTTCAGTTTTGGACATATATCCTCAATCTCATATGAGAACATTAATTGTTGCTACATGCTTATGCATTAAAGAGGAGTCCATTATCTCGTTGTCTATGTTGTCCCGGTATGGATGTCTAAGTTGAGAATAATCAAAAGCGAGAAATCCAATGCGAACTTTCTCCTTAGACCTTTGTACATGCGGCATAGAGGTACCCCTTTGTGACACTTGGTTAAAACATGTGTATTGCGATGATAATCCCGGTAATCCAAGCTAATTAGGACAAGGTGCGGGCACTATTAGTATACTATGCATGAGGCTTGCAACTTGTGAGATATAATTTACATGATACATATGCTTTATTACTACCGTTGACAAAATTGTTTCATGTTTTCAAAACCAAAGCTCTAGCACAAATATAGCAATCGATGCTTTCCTCTTTGAAGGACCATTCTTTTACTTTTATGTTGAGTCAGTTCACCTATCTCTCTCTACCTCAAGAAGCAAACACTTGTGTTAACTGTGCATTGATTCTTACATACTTGCATATTGCACTTGTTATATTACTCTATGTTGACAATTATCCATGAGATATACATGTTATAAGTTGAATGCAACCGCTGAAACTTAATCTTCCTTTGTGTTGCTTCAATACCTTTACTATGAATTTATTGCTTTATGAGTTAACTCTTATGCAAGACTTATTGATGCTTGTCTTGAAAGTACTATTCATGAAAAGTCTTTGCTTTATGATTCAGTTGTTTACTCATGTCATTACCATTGTTTTGATCGCTGCATTCATTACATATGCTTACAATAGTATGATCAAGTTTATGATGGCATGTCACTCCAGAAATTATCTTTGTTATCGTTTACTCGCTCGGGACGAGCAGGAACTAAGCTTGGGGATGCTGATACGTCTCCGACGTATCGATAATTTCTTATGTTCCATGCCACATTATTGATGATATCTACATGTTTTATGCACATTATATGTTATTATTATGCGTTTTCCGGAACTAACCTATTGACGAGATGCCGAAGGGCCAGTTCCTGTTTTCTGCTGTTTTTGGTTCCAAAATCCTAGTAAGGAAATATTTTCGGAATCGGACGAAATCAATGCCCAGCATCCTATTTCTGGACGAAGCTTCCAGAACACCCGAGAGCCGCCAGAGGAGGGCCCTGTGGGCCCCAGACGACAGGGTGGCGCGGCCCAGGCCTTGGCCGCGCCCCCCTAGTGTGTCGTGGCCTCGTCGACCCTCCGACTCCGCCTCTTCGCCTATATAAAGGTCCCTGACCTAAAAATCTCGACACGTTCGACGAAACCAGAGCAAACCTTCCAGAGCCGCCGCCATCGCGAAGCCAAGATCTGGGGGACAGGAGTCTCTGTTCCGGCACGCCGCCGGGACGGGGAAGTGCCCCCGGAAGGCTTCTCCATCAACACCACCGCCATCTCCATCAACGTTGTCTGTCTCCCATGAGGAGGGAGTAGTTCTCCATCGAGGCTCGGGGCTGTACCGGTAGCTATGTGGTTAATCTCTCTCCTATGTGCTTCAATACAATAATCTCATGAGCTGCCTTACATGATTGAGATTCATATGATGATGCTTGTAATCTAGATGTCATTGTGCTAGTCAAGCGGGTTTTACTTATGTGATCTCCGGAGACTCCTTGTCCCACGTGTGTAAAGGTGACGAGTGTGTGCACCGTGTGGGTCTCTTAGGCTATATTTCATGGAATACTTATTCACCGTTATGAATGGCATAGTGAAGTGCTTATTTATATCTCTTTATGATTGCAATGTGTTTTGTATCACAATATATCCGTGTGCTACTCTAGTGATGTTATTAAAGTAGTTTATTCCTCCCGCACGGTGTAATGGTGACGAGTGTGTGCATCGTGTAGTACTTGGCGTGGGCTATGATTGTGATCTCTTGTAGATTATGAAGTTAACTATTGCTATGATGGTATTGATGTGATCTATGCCTCCTTTCGTAGTGTGAAGGTAACGGTGTGCATGCTATGTTAGTACTTGGTTTGGTTATGTTGATCTGTCATGCACTCTAAGGTTATTTAAATATGAACATTGAATATTGTGGAGCTTGTTAACTCCGGCATTGAGGGTTCGTGTAATCCTACACAGTTAGTGGTGTTCATCATCCAACAAGAGGGTGTAGAGTCTAGCATCTATCTATTTATTCTGTTATGTGATCAATGTTGAGAGTGTCCACTAGTGAAAGTATGATCCCTAGGTCTTGTTCCTAAATACTGCTATCGCTGCTTGTTTACTTGTTTTACCGCATCTATACTTCCCGCAATATTACTACCATCAATCGCACGCCAGCAAGCACTTTTCAGGCGCCGTTACTACTGCTCATATTCATTCATACCACTTGTATTTCACTATCTCTTCGCCGAACTAGTGCACCTATTAGGTGTGTTGGGGACACAAGAGACTTCTTGCTTTGTGGTTGCGGGGTTGCATGAGAGGGATATCTTTGACCTCTTCCTCCCTGAGTTCGATAAACCTTGGGTGATCCACTTAAGGGAAACTTGCTGCTGTTCTACAAACCTCTGCTCTTGGAGGCCCAACACTGTCTACAAGAATAGAAGCACCCGTAGACATCAGACGCATATTCTGGTTAGAACCAGATTCGACTAAAAGAAGAAGATGAGGTCAAAACAGCTTTCATAACTGTAGGATAACGTAGCATAGAAAACAAAAAATTTCCTACCGCGAACACGAAATCCAAGCCAAGATGCAATCTAGAAGACGGTAGCAACGAGGGGATTATCGAGTCTCACCCTTGAAGAGATTCCAAAGCCTACAAGATGAGGCTCTTGTTGCTGCGGTAGACGATCACTTGCCGCTTGCAAAAGCGCGTAGAAGATCTTGATCACGGCGCCACGAACGGGCAGCACCTCCGTACTCGGTCACACGTTCGGTTGTTGATGAAGACGACGTCCACCTCCCGTTCCGGCGGGCAGCGGAAGTAGTAGCTCCTCTTGAATCCGACGGCACGACGGCGTGGTGTCGGTGGCGGTGGAGAACTCCGGCGGAGCTTCGCTAAAGCACGCGGGAGCTATGGAGGAGAGGGGGGCGGCTAGGGTTTGGGAGGGGGTGGCCGGCCACTCAAGGGGGGCGGCCAGGTTGTGGTCTTTTGGTGGCCGGCCCCCTCCCCTTGGCCCCTCATTATATAGGTGGAAGCCCCAAGTGTTGGACTACAAGTCTCCGAATAAGACCCGAACCCAAAACCTTCCATGTGATAGGGAAACCTACCCAAGGTGGGAATCCCACTTGGGTGGGATTCCCCCCTTCCATGTGGGGGGTGGCCGGCCCCCATAGGGGGAGTCCACTTGGGACTCCTCCCCCACTAGGGTTGGCCGGCCATGGAGGTGGAGTCCCTCCTGGACTCCACCTTCCTTGGTGGTTTCTTCCGGACTTTTCTAGAACCTTCTAGAACCTTCCATAGAACCTTCCGCATCATTTTAATTCACATAAAATGACATCCTATATATGAATCTTATTCTCCGGACCATTCCGGAACTCCTCGTGATGTCCGGGATCTCATCCGGGACTCCGAACAAATATTCGAACTCCATTCCATATTCAAGTTCTACCATTTCAACATCCAACTTTAAGTGTGTCACCCTACGGTTCGCGAACTATGCGGACATGGTTGAGTACTCACTCCGACCAATAACCAATAGCGGGATCCGGAGATCCATAATGGCTCCCACATATTCAACGATGACTTTAGTGATCGAATGAACCATTCACATACAATACCAATTCCCTTTGTCACGCGATATTTTACTTGTCCGAGGTTTGATCTTCGGTATCACTCTATACCTTGTTCAACCTCGTCTCCGACAAGTACTCTTTACTCGTACCGTGGTATGTGGTCTCTTATGAACTTATTCATATGCTTGCAAGACATTAGACGACATTCCACCGAGAGGGCCCGGAGTATATCTATCCGTCATCGGGATGGACAAATCCCACTCGTTGATCCATATGCCTCAACTCATACTTTCCGGATACTTAATCCCACCTTTATAACCACCCATTTACGCAGTGGCGTTTGGTGTAATCAAAGTACCTTTCCGGTATAAGTGATTTACATGATCTCATGGTCATAAGGACTAGGTAACTATGTATTGAAAGCTTATAGCAAATAACTTAATGACGAGATCTTATGCTACGCTTAATTGGGTGTGTCCATTACATCATTCATATAATGATATAACCTTGTTATTAATAACATCCAATGTTCATGATTATGAAACTAATCATCCATTAATCAACAAGCTAGTTTAAGAGGCATACTAGGGACTTCTTGTTGTCTACATATCACACATGTACTAATGTTTCGGTTAATACAATTATAGCATGGTATATAAACATTTATCATAAACATAAAGATATATAATAACCACTTTTATTATTGCCTCTTGGGCATATCTCCAACAGTCTCCCACTTGCACTAGAGTCAATAATCTAGATTACATTGTAAGGTACCTAACACCCATGACATTCTGGTGTTGGTCATGCTTTGCCCTAGGGAGAGATTTAGTCAACGGATCTGCTACATTCAGATCAGTGTGTACTTTGCAAATCTTTACTTCTCCATCTTCGATGTACTCGCGAATCGAATGATAACGCAACTTGATATGCTTCAGCCTCTTGTGTGACCTTGGTTCTTGTGCATTGGCGATGGCACCCATGTTGTCACAATAGATGACTAGTGGGTCCAATGCACTAGGAACCACACCGAGCTCTACAATGAACCTCTTCATCCATACCGCTTCTGACGAAGCCTCTGAAGCCGCTATGTACTCCGATTCTGTTGAGGATTTCGCCACCGTGCACTGCTTCGAGCTTGCCCAGCTTACTGCAGCACCATTCAATATAAACACGTACCCAGATTGTGACTTAGAGTCATCAGGATCAGTGTTCCAACTTGCATCGGTGTAACTTGTTACAACGAGCTTTTGGTCACCTCCATAACAAAGAAACATATCCTTAGTTCTTTTCAAGTACTTCAGGATATTCTTGACCGCTGTCCAGTGTTCCATTCCCTGGATCACTTTGATATCTCGCTAGTCAAACTAACGAGCATGTGCTATATCCGGTCTTGTACATAGCATGGCATACATGATAGAGCCTATCGCCGAGGCATAGGGGATCCGACTCATCCTTTCTCTTTCTTCTGCCGTAGCTGGACCTTGAGTCTTACTCAAGACCTTGCCCGGTAACATAGGTAAGAATCCTTTCTTACTTTCGTCCATTCTAAACTTCTTTAGAATCTTGTCCAGGTATGTACTCGTGATAGCCCTATTAGACGTCTTGATCTATCTCTATAAATCTTGATGCCTAATATATACGATGCTTCACCAAGGTCTTTCATTGAAAAACTATTATTCAAATAACCCTTTACACTGCTTAATAGTTCTATATCATTCCCAATCAATAATATGTCATCTACATATAATATCAGGAATGCTACGGAGCTCCCACTCACTTTCTTGTAAATACGGGCCTCTCCATGACACTGTATAAACCCGAAGTCTTTGATCAACTTATCAAAGCGTCGGTTCCAACTTCTTGATGCTTGCTTCAGT
Organism: Lolium rigidum; assembly: GCF_022539505.1. Lineage (NCBI taxonomy): Eukaryota > Viridiplantae > Streptophyta > Magnoliopsida > Poales > Poaceae > Lolium > Lolium rigidum. The sequence goes on along the minus strand of NC_061511.1, from coordinate 224,417,519 downwards.
CCATAAATTGAACGCTGAAGTTTGCATACTTTGTCAGCATTTTTAGGATCGACAAAACCTTTGGGTTGTACCATATACAACTCTTCCTCAATGTCTCCATTAAGGAACGCTGTTTTGACATCCATCTGCCAAATCTCATAATCGAAAAATGCAGCTATTGCTAACAGAATCCTTACAGATTTTAGCTTCGCTACAGGTGAGAAAGTCTCATCGTAGTCAACACCTTGAATTTGTCGGAAACCCTTTGCGACAAGTCGAGCTTTATAGACAGTAATATTACCATCAGCATCTGTTTTTCTCTTGAAGATCCATTTATTCTCGACAGCCTTGCGGCTATCAGGCAAGTCTACCAAAGTCCATACTTTGTTATCATACATGGATCCCATTTCGGATTTCATGGCTTCTTGCCATTTGTTGGAATCTGGGCTCATCATCGCTTCTTCATACGTCGCAGGGTCTTCATCATTGTTATCTACAATCATGACATTTAGACAAGGATCATACCAATCTGGAGTGGCACGTTCCCTTGTCGATCTGCGAGGTTTAGTAGCTATCTCGTTTGAAGTTTCATGATCATTATCTTTAGCTTCCTCTGTTGCCGGTGTAGGCGGCACAGGAACATCTTCCGGTACTGCGCTACTCTGATCAACGAGCAGAGATTCTTCAATCTCATCGAGTTCTACTTTTCTTCCAGTCACTTCTTTAGTGAGAAATTCTTTCTCAAGAAAGGTTCCGTTCTTAGCAACAAAGATCTTGCCTTCGGATCTGTGATAGAAAGTGTACCCTATAGTTTCCTTAGGGTATCCTATGAAGACGCATTTCTCCGCTTTGGGTTCTAGCTTGTCCGGTTGTAACTTTTTTACATAGGCTTCGCAACCCCAAACTTTTAGGAACGACTGGCTTAGGTTTCTTATTAAACCATAATTCATACGGTGTCGTTTCAACGGATTTTGATGGTGCTCTATTTAAAGTGAATGCGGCTGTCTCTAATGCATAACTCTAAAATGATAACGGCAAATCAGTAAGAGACATCATAGAACGAACCATATCTAAGAGAGTTCGATTACGACGTTCGGACACACCGTTTCGTTGAGGTGTTCCCGGCGGTGTCAATTGTGAAAGTATTCCGCATTTCTTTAAATGCATGCCAAACTCATAACTCAGATATTCACCTCCACGATCCGATCGTAGAAATTTAATCTTCTTGTTACGTTGATTTTCTACTTCACTTTGGAATTCCTTAAACTTCTCGAAAGTTTCGGATTTATGTTTCATGAAATAGATATACCCATATCTACTCGGATCATCCGTGAAGGTTAGAACATAACGATAACCACCACGCGATGCTACACTCATTGGTCCGCACACATCGGTATGTATGATTTCCAATAAGTCGGTAGCTCGCTCCATAATACCGGAGAATGGAGTCTTAGTCATTTTTCCCATTAGACATGCTTCGCATCTATCAAGTGACTCAAAGTCAAGTGATTCAAGTAACCCATCGGTATGGAGTTTCTTCATGCGTTTCACTCCAATATGACCAAGACGACAGTGCCACATATAAGTAGAATTATCATTCAATTTAATTCGCTTAGCATCAATGTTATGTATATGTGTATCACTACTATCGAGATCTAAGAGAAATAAGCCATTCTTTTCAGGTGCTCGACCATAAAAGATATTATTCATAAAAATAGAACAACCATTATTCTCGGACTTGAATGAATAACCGTCTTGCATTAAACAAGATCCAGATATAATGTTCATGCTCAACGCGGGTACAAAATAACAATTATTTAGGCTTAAAACTAATCCCGAAGGTAGATGTAGAGGAAGTGTGCCGACAACGATCACATCGACTTTGGATCCATTTCCAACGCGCATGGTCACTTCATCTTTTAGTAGTCTTCGTTTATTCTTTAGTTCCTGTTTCGAGTTACAAATATGAGCAACCGAACCAGTATCAAATACCCAGGTACTAGTATGAGAACCAGTAAGATAAACATCTATAACAAGTATATCAGATATACCTTCTTTCTTCTTCTTGACAAGGCCGCTCTTCAGATCCGCCAAATACTTGGAGCAATTACGCTTCCAGTGTCCCTTCTCCTTGCAGTAATAACACTCAGCATCAGGCTTAGGGCCAGTCTTAGGTTTCACAGGAGGCGTGGCAGCTTTCTTGCCACTCTTCTTGTTCTTGCCTTTAGACTTGCCCTGTTTCTTGAAGTCGGTGGTCTTGTTGACCATCAACACTTGGTGCTCTTTCTTAATTTCAATCTCAGCAGATTTCAGCATGGAGAAGAGTTCGGGTAACTCTTTGTTCATGTTCCGCATATTGTAATTCATCACAAAGTTCTTGTAACTAGGTGGCAGTGATTGAAGGACACGATTAATCCCCGATCTGTTAGGAATCACTATTCCCAAGTCACCGAGTTTCTTCGCATGCCCGGTCATGGCGAGCATGTGCTCACTAACGGAGCTGCCTTCTTCCATCATGCAGTCGAAGAAGTGTTTCGATGCTTCATAGCATTCCACGGCCGCATGAGTCTCAAATATAGTCTTCAACTCATTGATTAACTCATGTGGATCGTGGTGCTCAAAACGTTTTTGAAGATCGGCTTCCGGATCGCATAAGATGGCACACTCGAACTTGAGAGTACCGAGTTTTCCGAGTTGCGTAAACAGCTTTTACTTCATCGGTTTCAGTTTCTGCAGGAGGGTCACCTAGCGGTGCATCAAGCACATATTGCAGATTTCCGCCATTGAGGAAAATCCTCACATGACGGAACCAGTCGGTGAAGTTGCTACCGTTGCTCTTAAGCTTTTCTTTCTCTAGGAATTGGTTAAAATTGATTGAGGACGCCATATCTACAACATATTTGCAATAGTTTAGACTAATGTTTATGACAAATTGAGTTCAAATTTTAATTCAATATAATTAAAAACTAGGTGAACTCCCACTCAAAACAATATCCCTCGCATTGTCTTAGTGATCACACGAACCAAATCCACCACATCAAGTCCGATCATCACGAGACAAGATGTAACTTCAATGGCGAATACTCAAAGTGTTCATCATATCAATCATATGATTCATGCTATACCTTTCGGTATCACGTGTTCCGAGACCATGTCTGTGTCGGGGGGAAGACCCCGGGTAGGGCAATGGACGCGGGGCAACCGGCTGGCCACTGGCCGGCTCGCGGCAAAGGCCGGCTGAGGAGCAGCCGGCTGGCGCCGTGGCCGGCTGGTCCGGAAGCCGGCTGGCCCCAGGTCCTAGTCGGCCTGGCTGCGGCCGCCAATGCTGTAGCTGGGCCGGCTTCTACAAGCCATATCCGACTGGGCGTCTGTACCTCAGACCGACTCGAGGCTGGCGAGTCTTGCACTGGAAGGAACTGGGTAGGTGGTCCGGGTTCAAAGGTCCACGCTGACCTCACCTACCGTAAGGTACGGGGCACTGTAGAGCAGCAGTGCCACGCGCCAGGCAGGCCATCATCGCCTACGACGATCCGTACCGGCTACAGTGGCTGACGGCGACAGGGACACCTCCTCTCCATACCGCTGACCTGGGCAGCCGGATGGGACAGGCCACTACGCCTCAACAACTCCTGACGTCACTGCCTCGGGAAGGAGCGGAGCCGGAGCCGGCCAAGCCGGCCAGTAAACTATAGGGTCTTATATGTAAAGTGCCGGTGCCTATATAAGCCGCACTCCCCCCTCTCGTGCAGGGGATCGATCATTCTCACTTCTTTCCACCCTTAGCGCTGCCCTGAGAGAGAGACCATCGTCTCCCTTAGCCTCCCAGGAGCAGCCGGACACAGCTCTAGGAGCACCATTGTACTGTGCAACATCATATACACTCTAGCAGGAGTAGAGGTTTTACCTCCACCAGAGGGCCTCGAACCTGGGTACGTCGCCGTGTCGCTCGTGCCCATACCCGCTTCCGGATACCGCCGTGAGATCTCTCAGGAACCACCTTCGATTAGCCACCCTATGGCATATGCCGTGACGGTACCACGACATTTGGCGCCCACCGTGGGGCCTTCAGCATCCTCGGCCGGTGTCTTCATCCGCACGGGCCTCACCATCACCACCGGCGAGCGAGTCGCTTCAGGCTTGATCTGGAGATTCGGCTCCCTCGACTGCGTCAGCGACAACGCTGGTTGCTTTGCCGACCGGCCCTTCCCTGCCGGCGGCAGCATCATCTCCTACGGCGGCCACGACGTCTACGTCGCCACCATCGCACCGCCGCGCTACCCGCGGCAGGTGCTGCGCTGCGCCAGCCCTCCTCCGCGAGTCGCCAGCAGCGCTCCCGCCGGCCCCTGCATCGTGCATGAGGTCATGGCAGCTGGCGACGAGCAGCCCACCAAGTCCACGCGCGTCCGCGGCCCCAACCTGGAGCGCGACACCGGCGGGCACGCATCCGCATCAGGCGCAAAGGCGCCACCACCACCATCCCGGCTGGAGCAAGTCCGGGCGAAGTTGAGCACTCCGCTCACAACCGGTGCCGGCGCCGACGCCGCCACCGTCGAGGCAGACCTGGAGGCGCACCGCGTGCTCCTCCTCAAGCAGACCGAGGAGCTGGCTGCTGCAAAGCGCCAGTGGGACATCACCCAGCGCGAGTACAACCGCGCCCACGGCCTCACCCCAGGCGGCGACAACCCCAGCCGAGCCGGCCAAATCCGCCGCAGAGGCCGCGACCTAGGCGCCGAGATCGACCGCGATGGCGCCGACGCGCCGGCTCCGTCAATGGAGCTGCCCATCTACAACACCCCCGACAAGAACATGCTCGCGGCCGAAGCCGCCGCAGAAGAACTGCACCGCCTCGAGGGCGAAGAGTTACGCCGCCAGACCGCGCGGGTGACTGAGTTGGTGAAAGCTGCCAACAGGCAGTCGAAAGACCCCAGGTACGCCCCAGCCCCCAGGGCTCACGCTCGTGGTGCCGCAGGCAACGCCAGGGACACTGCCGGCTCCACTTCCCCAGCGCCAAGTCGGCGCGACGACTCCCGCGCAACGCACGCGAGCTCAGGCCGGCCGAGCCACCAGCCAGGCGGCAGCAGCAGCCGCAGCCGGGCCCCACCGAGCCAGGACCAGGAGCAAGACTCCGGGCCTCGACGCCCACACCGGCCGGCTCCAGAAGCCAGCGGCGCTCGCCAGCCGGCCCACTCCCGGTTGGGCCCGCGCATCGAGCCAACTGACGCCCGGGACCGCCTCGACCGGCTGGTTCAATCCCGCATCGCGGAAGAAGAAGGGCCAGCCGGCCCAAAGTGCTTCGGGCCGCGGATCCTCAACGAGCCCATGGTCGACGGCTTCCAGCTCCCGCGCGACACCCCCAAATACGACGGCACAGCCAAGCCGGAAGACTGGCTGCTGGACTACTCCACAGCAGTCGGCATCGCCAAGGGCAACAAGCGCTGGGCTGTGCGCTACTCCCCCCTCATGCTGCTCGGCTCCGCCCGCACGTGGCTCAACAACCTACCAGCCGGCAGCATAAACGGCTGGCTGGACTTCGAAGCCGCCTTCATCAGCAACTTCACCGGCACCTATCGCCGGCCGGGTCGCCCTCAACAGCTTGAGATGTGCAAGCAGGGCCCGGACGAGACGGATCGCGCGTACCTAACGCGCTGGTGCGAGATGCGCAACTCCTGTGAGGGCGTGCACGAGATGCAAGCCATCAGCTTCTTCATGGGGGGCTGCCGGCCCAACACCATGCTGTGGCACAAGCTGCGCCGCAGCGAGCCCAAGACGATGGCCGCCTTGATGGTCATCGCAGACAAGTACGCGCTGGCGGAGGAAGCCGGCAAGGCGCCGGCTGATATTTCACCGGCCCCAGCAAGACGGGACAACAACAAGCCGGCCGAGCACAAGCCGGCCGAGGGCGGCTCGCATGGCAGCCGGCGCGACAACTATCGCGGCAAGCGTCACAGCGACCAGCCGGATCGCCGGTACGGTTCTGCCCATGTGGCAGCCGTGTCGGACCATGCGGCTCCAGGCGGCAGCCGGCGCCAGAAGCAAACAGACCGGCAGTGGAAGCCGAAGTACACCTTCGAGCAGATGCTCGATTCGCCGTGCAAGTACCACAGCGGCAAGAACCCCTCCAACCACACCACCCGCGACTGCCACTTCATGAAGCGGCTGACAAGCGGCGAACCCCTCCCGCCCCCACCCCCGCCTACTCCAGCCGGCGGGCCGGGTGGCCAAGGCGGCGCAGAGAACGCCAACCTCGAGCACCACGAGGCTAACCAAGTGCAGCACGGCCGATATCTGGCCGAAGATGCCACCTACATCATCTTCACCTCCGAGCCCGAGGACAAGACGAGCCAGCAGAGCCGTTCCCTCGAGGTCAACGCGGTCATACCGCCGGTCCCCCAGTACCTAAACTGGTCAGAACAGGCCATCACCTTTGACCGCCGCGACACACCGGCTGTCCTGCCGAGGCCGGGCAGCTACGCCTTGGTCCTCGACCCTACCATCGGTACGACTCGGCGCAGCGTGCGTTTTTCGCGCGTCCTCATCGACGGCGGCAGCAGCATCAACATCCTCTACCGCGACACCGCCCGCAAGCTGGGCATCCAGGAGGCCGAGTTGCGCCCCACCCCCACCGTCTTCCACGGCATCGTGCCTGGCCACTGCTGCCAGCCAATTGGCCGGATCACGCTGGAGGTGATGTTCGGGAAGCCGGATCACTTCCGCACCGAGAGAATTGAGTTCGAGGTGGTGGACCTCGTGAGTCCCTACCACGCGCTCCTGGGCAGGCCGGCCCTAACCAAGTTCATGGCGGTGCCCCACTATGGGTACCTGAAGATGAAGCTGCCTGGCCCAAAAGGGGTCATCACCGTAGCCGGCGACTACCGCCGCTCCATGGACTGCGCCACGCAGAGCTCCAAGATGGCCCAGACGCTGGTCATCGCCACCGAGAAGCAGCTCATCCACGACGCCGTTGCCCTCGCCAAGGCCGCGCAGACAAGCATGCCGGCTGCAGGCAACCCGGCTGGAACTACTCACTTCCAGCCGGCCGACAACACCAAGAAGATCCTGCTGGACCCGGCGCAGCCGGACAAGTACGTCACCATCGGTGCCGGCTTGAGCAAGAAATAGGAAAGCGAGCTCACCAGCTTCCTCCGTGAGAATCGGGACATCTTCGCATGGACTCCAAGAGACATGCCGGGTGTGCCGAGGGAGTTGGCTGAGCACCACCTCCACGTCCGGCCCGACGCCAAGCCGGTGAAGCAGCCTCTCGGCGCTTCGCCGAAGAACGAAGGAAGGCCATCGGTGAAGAAATCGCCCGGCTGCTGGCAGCCGGCTTCATCATGGAAGTACTGCACCCGGACTGGTTGGCAATCCCGGTCCTGGTTTTGAAGAAGAACGGCTCCTGGCGCATGTGTATCGACTACACTAGCCTCAACAAGGCGTGCCCGAAGGACCCCTTCCCCTGCCGCGCATAGATCAAGTCATAGACTCGACTGCCGGCTGTGAATTGTTGTCTTTTCTAGATGCCTATTCAGGCTACCACCAGATTCCTTTGAATCCGGATGATCAAATAAAGACGTCATTCATCACCCCGTACGGGGCTTACTGCTACACGACTATGCCATTCGGCTTGAAAAATGCAGGCGCCACCTACCAAAGATGCATGCAAAAGTGTTTGCAGGATCAAATCGGCAGAAACGTTCACGCATATGTGGATGATGTCGTTGTAAAAACCAAGGAGATGCCTACCCTCCTTGATGACTTGAGAGAAACCTTCACCAATCTGAGAAGATTTCGGATGAAGCTCAACCCGGCCAAATGCACATTCGGCGTGCCAGCCGGCCAACTCCTGGGCTACCTCGTCTCTCAGCGAGGAATCGAAGCCAACCCGGAGAAGATCAGTGCCATTGAGAAAATGGAGCTGCCGCAGTGCCTCAAGGACGTCCAGAAGTTCGCTGGCTGCCTGGCTTCCTTGAGCCGCTTCGTCAGCCGGCTGGGGGAGAAGGCACTGCCCCTGTATCAATTGATGAGGAAGGCGGACAAGTTCGTTTGGACACCGCAGGCGGAGGAAGCTTTCCGTGACTTAAAGCGCGTGCTCTCAACCGCGCCAATCCTTGCAACACCGGGTTCAATGGAGCCGATGCTGTTGTACATCGCAGCCACCAACCGGGTGGTTAGCGTTGTCCTGGTGGTGGAGCGCAAAGAAGCCGAAAATAGAGAGCAGCTGGTTCAGCGCCCAGTCTATTACCTCAGCGAAGTGCTCTCCCAGTCGAAGCAAAACTACCCCCACTACCAGAAGGTCACCTACGGCGTCTACATGGCAGCCAAGAAGCTCAAGCACTACTTCCAAGAGCACCCCATCAGGGTGGTTGCCACAGCGCCTTTGGCGGAAATCATCGGCAGCAAGGATGCCAACGGCCGGGTTGCCAAGTGGGCCCCGGAGCTAGCCGCCCACACCATCCTCTACGAGCCACGCACAGCCATCAAGTCGCAGATCCTCGCGGACTTCTTCGTCGACTGGGCTGAGATGCAATATCTGCCGCCTGTGCCGGATTCCACACATTGGAAGATGCACTTCGACGGCTCAAAGATGCGCAACGGCTTGGGAGCCGGCATCGTCATCACCTCTCCCAAGGGAGACCGGCTGGACTACGTCCTGCAGATCCACTTCGCCGCATCCAACAACGTGGCGGAGTACGAAGCGCTCATTCATGGGCTGAAGCTGGCCAAGGAGATTGGCGTGCGTCGCATACTATGCTTCGGCGACTCCGACTTGGTCATACAACAAGCATCTGGCGACTGGGACGCGAAGGACGCCAACATGGCCTCATACCGCTTCCATGTCCAGCAGTTATCCGGCTTCTTCGACGGCTGCGAATTCCACCATGTGCCACGAGCAAACAACGAGGCGGCTGACGCCTTGTCCAAGATTGGCTCAACCCGGCAAGCCATCCCGCCGGGCATCGCCTTGGCGGTTATCAAGAAGCCGTCCATCATACCGTCACCGGACTCGGATTCAATATTCGTGCCGGCTGACCCGGGGGCTTCTCAGCCGAACCCGGGGGCTTCACCGCCCAAGTCGGGGGCTAGCAAGCCGAACCCGCCGGTTGCCACGCCGAACCCGGGGACTTCTCAGTCCAACCCGGGGGCTCCATCGCCAAAGTCGGGGGCTAGCAAGCCGAACCCGCCGGCTACCACGCCGAACCCGGGGACTTCTCAGTCCAACCCGGGGGCTTCATCGCCAAACTCGGGGGCTAGCAAGCCGAACCCGCCGGCTAGCAAGCCAAACCCGGCGACCACGCAGTCGAAGCCGGAAGCTCCCACGCGGGAGGCCCTGTTGGTCAGCGTATTCGAGATAAGATGCGTACCTTCATGGGCACAAGAATTCCTCTCCTACCTCACCAATGGTGCGCTGCCTGATGATAGAGTCCAGGCCAGGCAGATTGAGAGAAGGGCCAAGGCCTATACAATCATCAACCACGAGCTGTACAAACGCAGCGTGAGTGGGGTGCTCCAGCGGTGCGTCGAGCCGGCTGAAGGGATTGAACTCCTACGGGAAATCCATCAGGGTGAGTGCGGCCACCACGCCTCCTCCAGAGCCATAGTGGCCAAAGCATTCCGGCACGGTTTTTACTGCCGACTGCGCTCAGAGACGCAGAAGAACTGGTGAAGAAGTGCAACGGCTGCCAACGCTTTGCCAAGCAAAGGCACACGCCGGCTTCCGCCTTGAAGACCATCCCCATTACTTGGCCATTTGCCGTATGGGGCTTGGATATGGTGGGCCCATTCAAAACAGCCCGAGGCGGCATGACTCATCTCTTGGTGATGATTGACAAATTCACTAAGTGGATCGAAGCCAAGCCAATCAAGAAGCTGGACGGCTCCACAGCCGTCACATTCCTCAAGGAGATAATCGTGAGATATGGCTACCCGCATAGCATCATCACCGACAACGGCAGCAACTTCGCCGAAGGCATCTTCAAACGCTACTGCGGAGAGATGGGGATCCGGATGGACCTATCGTCCGTGGCACACCCGGAGACCAACGGTCAAGTGGAGAAGGCTAATGGCCTGATCCTAGCCGGCATCCGGCCCCGGCTGGTGGAGCCGCTTGAGCGCTCAGCCGGCTGCTGGATTGAAGAGCTGCCCAGCGTGCTGTGGAGCCTGCGCACAACGCCAAACCGCTCAGTCGGCTTCACACCCTTCTTCCTCGTATACGGGGCCGAAGCCGTCCTGCCGACTGATATCGAGCACGACGCGCCAAGGATCAAGCTCTACACAGAAGCTGAAGCCAAAGAGGCTCGTGAAGATGGAGTCGACCTGGTTGAAGAGGTCCGGCTAATGGCCGAGTCCAGGTCAACCGTATACCAGCAAAGCCTCCGTCGCTACCACAGCCGGAAGGTCAAGACCTTAGCATTCCGAGAAGGAGACCTAGTGCTCCGGCTGATCCAACGGACAGCCGGACAGCATAAACTAGCATCTCCATGGGAGGGTCCCTTCATCGTGAGCAAGGCAGTAGGCAATGATTCCTACTATCTCATAGATGCCCAAGAGGCCAAAAAGAACAAGGCAAGCAAAACTGATGAGGAGACTAAACGTCCCTGGAATGTCAGGTTGCTTCGACCATTTTACACATGAGAGCAGGAATGTATGTATCCCTTGTATCCCTTTTGTAAGCTATGAAAAGCATGCGCCAAGAGCGCCGTTTCCAACAAGTGTTTCGCATACTCTACTTCGTTTCGCCAATTGGCTTGAACCCTTTCACGTAGCCGGCCAGTAACGTGATCCGGATTCCGACAGCCGGCTTCCGACCCAGCTACAGACCGCAACCCGGCTGTCCGGCTGGCGGGAGTAAGGCCTAGGGAGCCGGCACGCGAAAAACGACTAAGGGAAAGAGTAAAAGCGAGTTGACTTGCAAAATTTTCATAAAAGTGCCGGATTGCCGAATTCAGCTCGTTCGACTGAAGTACTGTCGGCCTCCCTCAGCGGCCCGCTCTTGATCCGGCGACGGATCGCAAGTCGGACGTACGACCGGCAAGAGCACAGCCAAAGAGTGGGGCGGATAGGAAAAAGCGAACAAGTCGAAAGAAAGCAACTCGGCACACAAATGACTAACAAACACATTAAAGTGTGCCTTAATAAAAGGATAATAATATTGTCTTACATATGCACCCGGCATCCCGGGGATTTAACGAGCTGTCTTGCAAAAGCATAAGGTAACAGGTAGAAGCTAAGCACCGGCTGGACCAGGACCAGCCGGAGGAGCATCAGCAGAGCCGGCTGCCGGGTCATCCTCGGGCACGTCGTCTGCCTCCTCGTCCTCAGCCTCCTCCTCGTCGTCAGACGGCGGATTCGGGTCCGCGATGAAGATGGCCTTGTCGACGAAGTCGGCAATGGCGCAGGCGCGGGCGAGCCGGGCGGTCTTGTTCTCCGCCGGAAGCTTGTCCTCCACGTCGGCACGCCGATACTCCAGCTGGTCGAGGCTAACCTCGTTATACCAGGAGAGCACGAACGACAGCGCCATATCGGCTCCGGCACGCGCGGCCGACTCCTTCCAGTCCAGGAAGCGGTTGGGAGCCCTCTCCAGCCAGGAGATGAGGTTGGAAAGGTCTTGCGGCAGCGTCTCCGTCGGCCAAAGCAGCCGGATCAACTCTTCCGCCGCCTTCCGCAGCTCCCAGCCAAGCTTGGTGATTGGCTCCACGCGGGCGGCCATGGACGACAGATAGTCGTCCATGGTGAAGCAGTCGGAGCTCTGCTCCCCAGCGGCCTACCGGCGCTCATCCCGCGCCCTGCCAACAGCCGCTAACGCCTCCTCCTGCGCCTCAGGGAAGGCCGCTGCAAAGAAGAAAAGCATATCAGAAGCCATCAAAGCCGAAATAAGCTGAAAAATGCAAATTTTCGAAGCTCTAAAGTAAGCTTGGCGGCAGCCGGCAAGAACCGACTGCCCCCAGCCTGAAGATGGAGATTCCGAAGCTCTAAAGTAAGCCTGGCGGCAGCCGGCAAGAACCAACTGCCCCCATCCCGAAGATGGAGATTTCGAAGTAAAAAAAAAAAAAAAAAAAAATCCTGGCGGCAGCCGGCAAGAACCGACTGCCCCCAGCCCGAAGATGGAGATTCCGAAGCTCTAAAGTAAGCCTGGCGGCAGCCGGCAAGAACCGACTGCCCCCAGCCCGAAGATGGAGATATCGAAAAAATCAAGTTTCTGCCGCCGGCCGCCAACCTAAGCCGGCAGCCGACGACCGAAAGCCGGCAAAGGGGAAGGCACAAGATAAAAACTCACCCGCCAAGCCGCGGTCGAGCCCGCTAAGCTCCTCCAACCATCGCTTGGCGGTGGCCGATAGCTCTTGGGACTTGGAGGTCACCTCTTGCTGGAGCGCAAGCCGTTGCCGCTCCACCTCCTCCAACCGCTTGCTCAGGCCCTCCAGCTTTTCCTCCTGTTCCTTCTTGAGGGCGGCAAGTTCCTTGAGATGGTTGGCCTCAAGAAGGCGCAGCCGTTTCAGCTCCCCGTCAGCCACCTTCAGCTTGGCGGCAGCGGCCCGGTTCGCCTCCTCGCTTGTGACGCATTGAGCGCGGGCAACTCGGAGGTCCGACTCAAGCTGTGGGACCCGGGCGGCCTCAGCTGCAAGCCGGCAAGAACAAGCCATCAGTAAAACAGAAGCGTAAAAAAGAGTAAAGGCAAAGGAAAGAAAGCCTCACCCTTGACGACCTCCAGCTCACGAGCCAAGGCGGCCCGCTCGATCTTGGCCCGGTGGTAGCTGGTCACCACCTGGTTGTACAAGAAGGTGCGCCGCTCCTCAACCGTCTGAAAGAATCAGTTGCTTAGACGAAACCTGGACCGGCTCCAAGCAGCCGGCCCACGCCTCGGAGGGCTACCAGGATAACAACAAAATCGCAAAAGAAAAGAAAACACACCTTCTCGGCATCCTCCAGCGTCGCCAGCTGGGCAAGGGTCTCGGCGGCCTTGTTCTTGAGGCTGGCGCGATAGCCGGAGAAAAGCATCTTCATGGGCGCCGTGCCAGGCTGCCCATCCCGGCTGATTATTTCGCAGGAGTTCGCCTGGTGCCATGCCTTCTCCATGGTTCCAGCCGAGCCGAAGCTGGAGTCGGAGGCGGACGGCACAGCCGCCAGCCGGGCACCCTTGGCCACATGAAGGCCCTCAGACGGGCCCGCTGGGCCCTCTGTCCTCACCAGCGCCCGGGAGCCGGCGTCCTTGGCGCGTGCCGGCTCGTCCCTAGCCGGCTCCTCCCTCGTCGGCTCCGAAGCCGGAGGCGGCGCAGCCGAAGCTGTTGGCCCGGTGGGAGCCGTCGTTTCCGGCGGCTGAGGCGCTCCTTCCGGGGTGCTCTCCAGCACCACGACGTTGGGCGCGGGCCCGCCGACTCCGGTCGCAGGCGGCGCAGCCCCGCCAGCTCCAGCTCCAGCCGCAGGCGGCATGCCTCTGCCAACTCCGGCCGTCCGCTCCACAAATGGGGCGCGGCGCGGGAACATATCATCTATGGTCGGCCGGCGCGCCGACTGACCCTGGTCTCCGCCGCCAGGCGCCGTAGGAGGCGCGGCTGAAGAAGACGCCCCCGCAGAAGGCGGCGTAGCCGCAGGCGGCACAACAACAACAGGCGGCGTGCGCGCGCGTGTCGAAGGTTGCGGGGTTGGCTCCCTCCTTTGCCGCTGCAGCGGCGACGGGACGGGAGGAGCTTGCCGAGAGCCGCCTCCCTGGGTGAACTTTATCTCAGCCCTAGTCGAACAAGCAAGAAAAGATAAGCACAAAGAGGAAGGAAAGAAAAGGAATCAAACAACAAAGGAAAAAGAACTCACCCGGCTTTCTCCAGGACCTTCTTGGGCGCCAGCCGGCGCTGCTTCCTGGCCCTCGCCTCCGAGGTAGCCGTAGACCCGCCGCCGGCTCGCTTCCTCCCCTTCGGCGCAGAAGTCGCCGTCCCCGTAGGCGGCGCCGCGCGCAGAGGCACTGCCGGGATTGGCCCCGTGCCGGATTCCGCCGGCTCCGCCTGCGGCTGTTCCTGCTCCTGCTCATGCTCAGGCGAGGGCGGCGGGTTATGCTCCCCCTGGCCGCCCTGATCCTGCACCACCGGCAGATCGTCGTCGCCGGCTTGGTCGCCGGCTAGGTCAGCCGGGTCGACGTGATCCGGCGTCCAGACCTTCGTCGCCAAGTCGCCGTCCTCGATGCCTTGGCGGGTGAAAAGCTGAAAACAAGACAAGTTAAATATCGAGTCGGCCATGATGCCGCAAGTCGGAAGACGGCCAAAACATCGAACTCACCAGTTCAGGCGGCTGCTCCCGGTCGTAAGGCGGCAACCCCCAGTCCCAGTTGTCCGGCATGTTGGCCTTGGAGATGTTGTTCACCCGGTGAGCTACCTGGGACTTGGAGAGCTCCGTCTTCGACGTCCGGGTCGGGTCAAGCCGGCCGGACATGTGGCCAATCTTGTGGACGCGCCACTGGAGCGGTACAACCCGGCGCGAGACGTAGGTGCACAGGAGGTCCTCGGCACTCAGCCGGCCCCCCGAGACGCACTCACCCAGAAAGTCCGACAGGAGGTTCACCTCCGCGTCCGGGTCCGAGGACTTGGCGTTGTAGCCCCAGTCGATCCGGCCGACTGGCGGAGCCGGGTTGTACTCCGGCAGGTTGAGCCGGTCGAAGGCCGGGTTCTCGTTCCGCACATAGAAGAAAGACATTTGCCAATTCTTCACAGAATCGACAGTCGGAATCTTCGGGATGGACGTACCCGTGCGAGGATAGATGGAGGCGGCGCCGCAGGTCCTCAGACGGCCTTCAGTCGTCTGCGCCTTGATGTAGAAGAGCCGGCTCCAAAACTCCACGTCCGGCCACAAGCCGGCGTAGCCCTCCATGAAGGCCACGTAGCAGCTGAGGAGGATCATGGCGTTGGCCGGCAGGTGGTGCGGCTGCAGGCCGAAGTGGTCGAGGAACCGGCGGAAGAAATTGGAAGCCGGCAGGCCCAATCCGCGGTCGAGGTGCGCGCCGAAGATCACGCGTTCGCCGGGCTCCGGCCGAGGCTCCATCTCCGCGCCCGGCGCCCTCGTAATCACCCCCGCCGGGATGCGGCGGAGGCGCACGAACCGAGCAATATCATCCTCTCGCATGTAAGACCCCTTCCAGGAGCCGCTCGGCTGGGCCATCGAAGACGAAGAAGCGGAGGAGGTCCAGGAGAGGCGGAAGGGCGAAGACGAGCCGCTCCTCGCCGGAGGAGATCGCGGTGGAGAAGGGCGCGCCGTCGATGCGCGTGGCCCCGTCGCGCCGGATTGGCGGTGTTGCGGCGGCGACTCGGCGGAGGATCGTCGGGGCAACCGCTCGCCGGGGCTCGCCGGGGCTCGCCAGGAGAGCGGAAGAGAAACGGCGCCGGGGCAGTGAAGAGCTCGGGCGCGAGGAGGAGCGAAAATGGGAGCGCGAGGAGGAAGAAGGGGGCAAGTGCCGCCTCGATGCCTCCCCCGCGGCTTTTAAAGCCCTCAAGCGTGGGCGGTTGGCCTCCAAGTGGGCGACGTGGGCCACGTCTCCGGATTTACTGCGCCCTAACTCCTCCCACGACCGCTACCATTACCAGAAACTGCCACACCACGTCGCCCACAACCGCACCGGATCCGGAGGGACATTGATGTGACCAGACGAACCGGCGGCAGACCCCTGGCGTCAGACCGGTCAAGTCGGGGTGCAGGACCCGAGGCGGCGGAAACTCCGGTGCGCCGCAAGCCGGAGCCGGACAAGAAGTTCAACTCGGACCAAAAGTCATCAGCAAGGCGGAGACGCCGCCAAAATTTGCAAGAAAGCAAAAGCTGCAAAGTATAAATAGCAGCCGGCTAGAAGCAGCCGGCGAGAACGAGCCGGATGAGGGCGCAGCCGGCTGAAGGGAAATTCTCAGTCGGCCCCTCCAAGTGCCGCCAAGCATATTCAAGAAGCCAGGAAAACCTGCCTAGGTCCTTCTAAACGCAGGACCTTGCCAGCTTCGGGGGCTAATGTCGGGGGGAAGACCCCGGGTAGGGCAATGGACGCGGGGCAACCGGCTGGCCACTGGCCGGCTCGCGGCAAAGGCCGGCTGAGGAGCAGCCGGCTGGCGCCGTGGCCGGCTGGTCCGGAAGCCGGCCGGCTCCGAGTCCTAGTCGGCCTGGCTACGGCCGCCAATGCTGTAGCTGGGCCGGCTTCTACAAGCCATATCCGACTGGGGGTCTGTACCTCAGACCGACTCGAGGCTGGCGAGTCTTGCACTGGAAGGAACTGGGTAGGTGGTCCGGGTTCAAAGGTCCACGCCGACCTCACCTACCGTAAGGTACGGGGCACCGTAGAGCAGCGAGTGCCACGCGCCAGGCAGGCCATCATCGCCTACGACGATCCGTACCGGCTACAGTGGCTGACGGCGACAGGGACACCTCCTCTCCATACCGCTGACCTGGGCAGCCGGATGGGACAGGGCACTACGCCTCAACAACTCCTGACGTCACTGCCTCGGGAAGGAGCAGAAGCCGGAGCCAGCCAAGCCGGCCAGTAAACTATAGGGTCTTATATGTAAAGTGCCGGTGCCTATATAAGCCGCACTCCCCCCTCTCGTGCAGGGGATCGATCATTCTCACTTCTTTCCACCCTTAGCGCTGCCCTGAGAGAGAGACCATCGTCTCCCTTAGCCTCCCAGGAGCAGCCGGACACAGCTCTAGGAGCACCATTGTACTGTGCAACATCATATACACTCTAGCAGGAGTAGAGGTTTTACCTCCACCAGAGGGCCTCGAACCTGGGTACGTCGCCGTGTCGCTCGTGCCCATACCCGCTTCCGGATACCGCCGTGAGATCTCTCAGGAACCACCTTCGATTAGCCACCCTATGGCATATGCCGTGACGGTACCACGACAGTCTGTACATGCTAGGCTCGTCAAGGCCACCTTAGTATCCGTATGTGCAAAATTGGCTTGCACCCGTTGTATGCACTTGTTGATTCTATCACACCCGATCATCACGAGATGCTTCGAAACGACAAGTCTTGGCAACGGTGCTACTAAGGATGAACACTTTATTATCTTGAGATTTTAGTGAGAGGGATCATCTTATAATGCTACCGTCGCGATCTAAGCAAAATAAGATGCATAAAAGGATTAACATCACATGCAGTTCATATGTGATATGATATGGCCCTTTTGTCTTTGCGCCTTTGATCTTCATCTCCAAAGCACGGACATGATCTCCATCATCAACGGGCATGATCTCCATCATCGTCGGCGAAGCACCAAGGTCAATGGCGCCGTCTTCATGATTGTCCTCCATGTAGCAACTATTACAACTACTTTGAAATACTACTCAACATGAAATTTAAAGACAACCATAAGGCTCCTGCCGGTTGCCACAATACAATAATGATCATCTCATACATAGTCATCATCACATTATGGCCATATCACATCACCAAACCCTGCAAAAACAAGTTAGACGTTCTCTAATTTGGTTTGCATATTTTACGTGGTTTAGGGTTTTCGAGTGAGATCCAATCTACCTACGAACATGAACCACAACGGTGATACTAGTATTGTCAATAGAAGAGTAAATTGAATCTTTACTATAGTAGGAGAGGCAGACACTCGCAAAGCCTCTTATGCAATACAAGTTGCATGTCGAACGAGGAACAAGTCTCATGAACGCGGTCATATAAACTTAGTCCGAGCCGCTTCATCCCACTATGCCATAAAGATGCAAAGTACTCAACTAAAGATAACAAGAGCATCAACGCCCACAAAACCATTGTGTTCTACTCATGCAACCATCTATGCATAGACACGGCACTGATACCACTGTAGGATAACGTAGCATAGAAAACAAAAAATTTCCTACCGCGAACACGAAATCCAAGCCAAGATGCAATCTAGAAGACGGTAGCAACGAGGGGATTATCGAGTCTCACCCTTGAAGAGATTCCAAAGCCTACAAGATGAGGCTCTTGTTGCTGCGGTAGACGATCACTTGCCGCTTGCAAAAGCGCGTAGAACATCTTGATCACGGTGCCACGAACGGGCAGCACCTCCGTACTCGGTCACACGTTCGGTTGTTGATGAAGACGACGTCCACCTCCCGTTCCAGCGGGCAGCGGAAGTAGTAGCTCCTCTTGAATCCGACAGCACGACGGCGTGGTGTCGGTGGCGGTGGAGAACTCCGGCGGAGCTTCGCTAAAGCACGCGGGAGCTATGGAGGAGAGGGGGCGGCTAGGGTTTGGGAGGGGGTGGCCGGCCACTCAAGGGGGCGGCCAGGTTGTGGTCTTTTGGTGGCCGGCCCCTCCCCTTGGCCCCTCATTATATAGGTGGAAGCCCCAAGTGTTGGACTACAAGTCTCCGAATAAGACCCGAACCCAAAACCTTCCATGTGATGGGAAACCTACCCAAGGTGGGAATCCCACTTGGGTGGGATTCCCCCCTTCCATGTGGGGGGGTGGCCGGCCCCCATAGGGGGAGTCCACTTGGGACTCCTCCCCCACTAGGGTTGGCCGGCCATGGAGGTGGAGTCCCTCCTGGACTCCACCTTCCTTGGTGGTTTCTTCCGGACTTTTCTAGAACCTTCTAGAACCTTCCATAGAACCTTCCGCATCATTTTAATTCACATAAAATGACATCCTATATATGAATCTTATTCTCCGGACCATTCCGGAACTCCTCGTGATGTCCGGGATCTCATCCGGGACTCCGAACAAATATTCGAACTCCATTCCATATTCAAGTTCTACCATTTCAACATCCAACTTTAAGTGTGTCACCCTACGGTTCGCGAACTATGCGGACATGGTTGAGTACTCACTCCGACCAATAACCAATAGCGGGATCCGGAGATCCATAATGGCTCCCACATATTCAACGATGACTTTAGTGATCGAATGAACCATTCACATACAATACCAATTCCCTTTGTCACGCGATATTTTACTTGTCCGAGGTTTGATCTTCGGTATCACTCTATACCTTGTTCAACCTCGTCTCCTGACAAGTACTCTTTACTCGTACCGTGGTATGTGGTCTCTTATGAACTTATTCATATGCTTGCAAGACATTAGACGACATTCCACCGAGAGGGCTGATACGTCTCCGACGTATCGATAATTTCTTATGTTCTATGCCATATTATTGATGATACCTACATGTTTTATGCACACTTTATGTCATATTCGTGCATTTTCTGGAACTAACCTATTAACAAGATGCCGAAGTGCCGGTTCTCGTTTTCTGCTGTTTTTGGTTTCGAAATCCTAGTAACGAAATATTCTCGGAATTGGACGAAACGAAGACCCGGGGGCCTATTTTTCCACGGAGCTTCCGGAAGACCGAAGAACACACGAAGTGGGGCCACGAGGTGGCGACACCACGTGGCGGCGCGGCCCGGGGGGCCCGCGCCGCCCTATGGTGTGGCCCCCTCGTCTGGCCCCCGACTCTGCCCTTCCGCCTACTTAAAGCCTCCGTCGCGAAACCCCTGAGGCGAAAAAAACCACGATACGGAAAACCTTCCAGAGACGCCGCCGCCGCCGATCCCATCTCGGGGGATTCTGGAGATCTCCTCCGGCACCCTGCCGGAGAGGGGATTCATCTCCCGGAGGACTCTACACCGCCATGGTCGCCTCCGGAGTGATGAGTGAGTAGTTCACCCCGGACTATGGGTCCATAGCAGTAGCTAGATGGTTGTCTTCTCCTCATTGTGCTTCATTGTTGGATCTTGTGAGCTGCCTAACATGATCAAGATCATCTATCTCGTAATTCTATATGTTGTGTTTGTCGGGATCCGATGGATAGAGAATACCATGTCATGTTAATTATCAAGTTATTACATATGTGTTGTTTATGATCTTGCATGCTCTCCATTACTAGTAGAGGCTCGGCCAAGTTTTTACTTTTAACTCCAAGAGGGAGTATTTATGCTCGATAGTGGGTTCATGCCCGCATTGACACCGGGACGAGTGATGTAAAGTTCTAAGGTTGTGTTGTGCTCGTTGCCACTAGGGATAAAACATTGGCGCTATGTCCGAGGATGTAGTTGTTGATTACATTACGCACCATACTTAATGCAATTGTCTGTTGCTTTGCAACTTAATACTGGAGGGGGTTCGGACGATAACCTGAAGGTGGACTTTTTATGCATAGATGCAGTTGGATGGCGGTCTATGTACTTTGTCGTAATGCCCAATTAAATCTCACTATACTTATCATGTCATGTATGTGCATTGTTATGCCCTCTCTATTTGTCAATTGCCCGACTGTAATTTGTTCACCCAACATGCTTTTATCTTATGGGAGAGACACCTCTAGTGAACTGTGGACCCCGGTCCATTCTTTTAATACTGAAATACAAATCTGCTGCAATACTTGTTTTACTATTTTCTCTGCAAACAATCATCTTCCACACAATACGGTTAATCCTTTGTTACAGCAAGCCGGTGAGATTGACAACCTCACTCGTTTCGTTGGGGCAAAGTACTTTGGTTGTGTTGTGCAGGTTCCACGTTGGCGCCGGAATCTCCGGTGTTGCGCCGCACTACATCCCGCCGCCATCAACCTTCAACGTGCTTCTTGGCTCCTCCTGGTTCGATAAACCTTGGTTTCTTTCTGAGGGAAAACTTGCTGCTGTGCGCATCATACCTTCCTCTTGGGGTTGCCCAACGAACGTGTGAAATACGCGCCAGCAGCTCTTTTTCTGGCGCCGTTGCCGGGGAACTGAAGAAAAGCTACACCACAAAGATTTCTAACTCCCACGTCAACTACGCGCCAGCAACTCTTTTTCTGGCGCCGTTGCCGGGGAGATCAAGACACGCTGCAAGGGGAGTCTCCACTTCTCAATCTCTTTACTTTGTTTTTGTCTTGCTTTATTTTATTTACTACTTTGTTTGCTGCATTATATCAAAACACAAAAAAATTAGTTGCTAGCTTTACTTTATTTACTATCTTGTTTGCCATATCAAAAACACAAAAAAATTAGTTTACTTGCATTTACTTTATCTAGTTTGCTTTATTTACTACTGTTAAAATGAGTAATCCTGAAGTTGAAGTTCGTTCATTTAAGCAACAAGGAGGAGAATGTTTAAAAGATGCTTGGTATAGAATTAGCGATGCCCATAATAGGTGCACTAAGAAACACTCCACCACTATCCTACTCAGGAATTTTTATGTTGGTATCTCTAGCTGGAATAGATATGTTCTTGATTGTCTCGCGGGAGGTAACTTCCTAGGCGCTCCCGCTTTAGAAGCTAGCTGCATTATTGAGAGTTTATTTGGAACACCACCTGTTAATGAAACTAAAATTGAAACCTCCCTTGAGGATGTTATAAAGAAATTGGAAACCATAGAGAAAAATTTTCCGAGTGTTGAAACTAAGTTGGAGATATTACTTGATAAAACTGATGAACTTGATAAATCCTTAGGGGGAATTGATGAAAGAATTAGTGTCTTAGGAACTTGTGTTGACCATGATAATCAAATTAATAGGATTGGCGAACTTGAAAAAGCTATGGGAACCTTGGGTTCAACCTTTTCATCTTTACAGTTTAGAGAGAAAGCCTATGTGGGAAAGGAGCAAAAGTTTATGTATGTCTCTAAAATGCCTAAACCAAAGAAATATTATTATAGGCCTAAAATTGACAAAGCCCCTAGTACCACTACAAATGGGGGAGCTTATGATATCAATGCTCCATCTCGCGATAATACTTGAGATACACTTTCTGCGCCTAGCTGAAAGGCGTTAAAGAAAAGCGCTTATGGGAGACAACCCATGTTTTTACTCCAGTATTTTGTTTTATATTTGTGTCTTGGAAGTTGTTTACTACTGTAGCAACCTCTCCTTATCTTAGTTTTAAGTTTTGTTGTGCCAAGTAAAGTCTTTGATAGAAAAGTAAGTACTAGATTTGGATTACTCTGCAGTTCCAGATTTCTTTGCTGTCACGAATCTGGGTCTATCTCCCTGTAGGTAGCTCAGAAAATTACGCCAATTTACGAGCATGATCCTCAGATATGTACGCAACTTTCATTCAATTTGAGCATTTTCGTTTGAGCAAGTCTGGTGGCCTAATAAAATCCATCTTTACGGACTGTTCTGTTTTGACAGATTCTGTCTTTTATTTCGCATTGCCTCTTTTGCTATGTTGGATGAATTTCTTTGATCCATTAATGTCCAGTAGCTTTATGCAATGTCCAGAAGTGTTAAGAATGATTGTGTCACCTCTGAACATGTGAATTTTTATTATGCACTAACCCTCTAATGAGTTGTTTCAAGTTTGGTGTGGAGGAAGTTTTCAAGGATCAAGAGAGGAGTATGATGCAATATGATCAAGGAGAGTGAAAGCTCTAAGCTTGGGGATGCCCCGGTGGTTCACCCCTGCATATTCTAAGAAGACTCAAGCGTCTAAGCTTGGGGATGCCCAAGGCATCCCCTTCTTCATCGACAAAATTATCAGGTTCCTCCACTGAAACTATATTTTTATTCCGTCACATCTTATGTACTTTGCTTGGAGCGTCAGTTTGTTTTTGTTTTTGTTTTGTTTGAATAAAATGGATCCTAGCATTCACTTTATGGGAGAGAGACACGCTCCGCTGTAGCATATGGACAAATATGTCCTTAGGTTCTACTCATAGTATTCATGGCGAAGTTTCTTCTTCGTTAAATTGTTATATGGTTGGAATTGGAAAATGATGCATGTAGTAAAATGCTATAATGTCTTGGATAATGTGATACTTGGCAATTGTTGTGCTCATGTTTAAGCTCTTGCATCATATACTTTGCACCCATTAATGAAGAAATACTTAGAGCTTGCTAATTTGGTTTGCATATTTGGTTTCTCTAGAGTCTAGATAACATCTAGTATTGAGTTTTGAACAACAAGGAAGACGGTATGGAGTCTTATAATGTTTACCATATGTCTTTTATGTGAGTTTTGCTGTACCGTTCATCCTTGTGTTTGTTTCAAATAACCTTGCTAGCCTAAACCTTGTATCGAGAGGGAATACTTCTCATGCATCCCAAATACTTGAGCCAACCACTATGCCATTTGTGTCCACCATACCTACCTACTACATGGTATTTACCCGCCATTCCAAAGTAAATTGCTTGAGTGCTACCTTTAAAATTCCATCATTCACCTTTGCAATATATAGCTCATGGGACAAATAGCTTAAAAACTATTGTGGTATTGAATATGTACTTATGCACTTTATCTCTTATTAAGTTGCTTGTTGTGCGATAACCATGTTTCGGGGACGCCATCAACTATTCTTTGTTGGATATCATGTGAGTTGCTATGCATGTCCGTCTTGTCTGAAGTAAGAGAGATCTACCACCTTTATGGTTGGAGCATGCATGTTGTTAGAGAAGAACTTTGGGCCGCTAACTAAAGCCATGAATCATGGTGGAAGTTTCAGTTTGGACACATATCCTCAATCTCATATGAGAATAATAATTGTTGCCACATGCTTATGCATTAAAGAGGAGTCCATTATCTGTTGTCCATGTTGTCCCGGTATGGATGTCTAAGTTGAGAATAATCAAAAGCGAGAAATCCAAAATGCGAGCTTTCTCCTTAGACCTTTGTACAGGCGGCATGGAGGTACCCCATTGTGACACTTGGTTAAAACATGTGCATTGCAAAGATCCGGTAGTCCAAGTTAATTAGGACAAGGTGCGGGCACTATTAGTATACTATGCATGAGACTTGCAACTTGTAAGATATAATGTACATAACTCATATGCTTTATTACTACCGTTGACAAAATTGTTTCATGTTTCCAAAATAAAAGCTCTAGCACAAATATAGCAATCGATGCTTTCCTCTTTGAAGGACCATTCTCTTTACTTTTATGTTGAGTCGGTTCACCTATCTCTCTCCACCTCAAGAAGCAAACACTTGTGTGAACTGTGCATTGATTCCTACATATTTGCATATTGTACTTGTTATATTACTCTATGTTGACTATTATCCATGAGATATACATGTTACAAGTTGAAAGCAACCGCTGAAACTTAATCTTCCTTTGTGTTGTTTCAATGCCTTTACTTTGATTTATTGCTTTATGAGTTAACTCTTATGCAAGACTTATTAATACTTGTCTTGAAGTACTATTCATGAAAAGTCTTTGCTATATGATTCACTTGTTTACTCATGTCATTACCATTGTTTTGATCGCTGCATCCACTACATATGTTTACAAATAGTATGATCAAGGTTATGATGGCATATCACTTCAGAAATTATCTTTGTTATCGTTTTACCTGCTCGGGACGAGCAGTAACTAAGCTTGGGGATGCTGATACGTCTCCGACGTATCGATAATTTCTTATGTTCTATGCCATATTATTGATGATACCTACATGTTTTATGCACACTTTATGTCATATTCGTGCATTTTCCGGAACTAACCTATTAACAAGATGCCGAAGTGCCGGTTCTCGTTTTCTCGCTGTTTTTGGTTTCGAAATCCTAGTAACGAAATATTCTCGGAATTGGACGAAACGAAGACCCGGGGGCCTATTTTTCCACGGAGCTTCCGGAAGACCGAAGAACACACGAAGTGGGGCCACGAGGTGGCGACACCACGTGGCGGCGCGGCCCAGGGGGGCCCGCGCCGCCCTATGGTGTGGCCCCCTCGTCTGGCCCCCGACTCTGCCCTTCCGCCTACTTAAAGCCTCCGTCGCGAAACCCCTGAGGCGAAAAAAAACCACGATACGGAAAACCTTCCAGAGACGCCGCCGCCGCCGATCCCATCTCGGGGGATTCTGGAGATCTCCTCCGGCACCCTGCCGGAGAGGGGATTCATCTCCCGGAGGACTCTACACCGCCATGGTCGCCTCCGGAGTGATGAGTGAGTAGTTCACCCCCGGACTATGGGTCCATAGCAGTAGCTAGATGGTTGTCTTCTCCTCATTGTGCTTCATTGTTGGATCTTGTGAGCTGCCTAACATGATCAAGATCATCTATCTCGTAATTCTATATGTTGTGTTTGTCGGGATCCGATGGATAGAGAATACCATGTCATGTTAATTATCAAGTTATTACATATGTGTTGTTTATGATCTTGCATGCTCTCCGTTACTAGTAGAGGCTCGGCCAAGTTTTTACTTTTAACTCCAAGAGGGAGTATTTATGCTCGATAGTGGGTTCATGCCCGCATTGACACCGGGACGAGTGACGTAAAGTTCTAAGGTTGTGTTGTGCTTGTTGCCACTAGGGATAAAACATTGGCGCTATGTCCGAGGATGTAGTTGTTGATTACATTACGCACCATACTTAATGCAATTGTCTCGTTGCTTTGCAACTTAATACTGGAGGGGGTTCGGACGATAACCTGAAGGTGGACTTTTTAGGCATAGATGCAGTTGGATGGCGGTCTATGTACTTTGTCGTAATGCCCAATTAAATCTCACTATACTTATCATGTCATGTATGTGCATTGTTATGCCCTCTCTATTTGTCAATTGCCCGACTGTAATTTGTTCACCCAACATGCTTTTATCTTATGGGAGAGACACCTCTAGTGAACTGTGGACCCCGGTCCATTCTTTTAATACTCGAAATACAAATCTGCTGCAATACTTGTTTTACTATTTTCTCTCGCAAACAATCATCTTCCACACAATACGGTTAATCCTTTGTTACAGCAAGCCGGTGAGATTGACAACCTCACTCGTTTCGTTGGGGCAAAGTACTTTGGTTGTGTTGTGCAGGTTCCACGTTGGCGCCGGAATCTCCGGTGTTGCGCCGCACTACATCCCGCCGCCATCAACCTTCAACGTGCTTCTTGGCTCCTCCTGGTTCGATAAACCTTGGTTTCTTTCTGAGGGAAAACTTGCTGCTGTGCGCATCATACCTTCCTCTTGGGGTTGCCCAACGAACGTGTGAAATACACGCCATCAAGGGCCCAGAGTATATCTATCCGTCATCGGGATGGACAAATCCCACTGTTGATCCATATGCCTCAACTCATACTTTCCGGATACTTAATCCCACCTTTATAACCACCCATTTACGCAGTGGCGTTTGGTGTAATCATAGTACCTTTCCGGTATAAGTGATTTACATGATCTCATGGTCATAAGGACTAGGTAACTATGTATTGAAAGCTTATAGCAAATAACTTAATGACGAGATCTTATGCTACGCTTAATTGGGTGTGTCCATTACATCATTCATATAATGATATAACCTTGTTATTAATAACATCCAATGTTCATGATTATGAAACTAATCATCCATTAATCAACAAGCTAGTTTAAGAGGCATACTAGGGACTTCTTGTTGTCTACATATCACACATGTACTAATGTTTCGGTTAATACAATTATAGCATGGTATATAAACATTTATCATAAACATAAAGATATATAATAACCACTTTTATTATTGCCTCTTGGGCATATCTTCAACAATAACACCCTATGGCGTGTTCTGCTACAGAACAATGCCTTTCGGGTTAAAAAAAACACGGGAGCAACATATCAGCGGATGATGCAGAAGTGTCTCGCCACAGAGATTGGAAAAAACGTCCAAGTGTACATTGATGATGTCGTTATAACAACAAAGAAGGGGTCAACCTTGATCGAGGATCTGAAGGAAACTTTCGATAACCTCGACAAGTTCTGCCTTAAGCTGAACCCGACGAGAAGTGCTCTTTTGGCATCTCTGCAGGAGAACTTCTCGGTTTTCTGGTGTCAGCAAGAGGAATCGAGGCTAACCCGGAGAAAATTCAAACTATCGTGACGATGTGGAAGCCAACAAAGCTAAAAGAAATACAACAGCTAACTGAGCAAGTCGCAGCTTTAAGCAGATTCGTCGCCAGGCTGGGAGAAAAGGCGTTGCCGTTCTACGCTCTGATCAAGCAAGGCGAAAAGTTTGAGTGGAAAGAAGAAGCAGACAGAGCTTTTGAGGACCTCAAGCGCACAATCTCGACACCGCCAATCTTGGTGGCGCCTAAGGAAAAGGAACCTCTCCTACTCGCCTCAAGTGGTCAGCACAATATTTGTGGTCGAAAGAGAAGAAGAAGGAAAACTCTAAGGAGTACATTGGCCGGTATACTTCATCAGTGAAGTCTTATCGCCTTCAAAACAGCGGTACCCGCAGTACCAGAAGTTGGCATATGGAGTATTCACAACCGCAGGAAAACTGCGACACTATTTTTCGGTGCATCCAATAATACTGGTTAATGAGGCGCCTTTATTCAATATATTAAACAACCCAGAAGCTACGGGCCGTGTCTCCCTTTGGGGAATAGAGCTTTCCCCTCGGGACATCACATATGAGAAGAGAAAAGCAATAAAGTCGCAGATTTTACCAGACTTCATCGCAGAATGGATGGAGCTACAAAATACGGGACCTCCAGATTTGTCGAGAACTTGGACTATCAACTTCGATGGGTCCAAGAGACTAGAAGGAGCTGGAGCAGGCGTGATACTAGTATCACCTCAAGGCGACAAGTTGAAATACGTGCCACGGATGACGTTTCCAAACGCATCTAATAACGAGGCGGAGTACGAAGCACTTATACACGGGATGAAGTTGGCGAAAGCCTGCGGAGCAACCCGCTTAAAAATCTTTGGTGATTCACAGCTGGTGGCCCAACAAGTGATGAACCAATGTGACGCAGTCAATAAAAGTATGATAGCATACAAGGAAGTATATAATGAACTCGAGAAGCTGTTCGACGGATGCGAAGTAAATCATATCAGCAGGCTCAGCAATGATGAAGCCGACGTTCTTGCAAACATCGGGTCACAGTGTTTAGCAATACCACCAAGCATATTCTGGGAAGAGATAACTGAAAGATCAACCAAAGCGAAGAAACAGCAGAAGAAGAAGGAGAAGATCGAGAAAGCCTCGGGGGCTCCCGCAGAAATAGAAGCAAACACATTGGAAGATGAGGAGGAACCGCACGTGATAATGATGGTTCAAATCCCTTGGATGCAGGCTTACGTAGCATATATCCTAAGGAAGGAACTGCCAGAAGACCCAGTTGAAGCAAGGCGAGTTATCAGACGATCCAAAGCTTTTACTGTGGTCAAAGGAGAGTTCTACAAACAAGTATTTCGGGGGTACTACAGAGATGTGTCACACCCGAAGAAGGAAGGCTTATTCTGAAGGATGTACACAAAGGGGTGTGCGGACTTCACACAAGCAGTCGAGCTATAGTAGCCACGGTTTTCAGAGCAGGATTTTACTGGTTGACGGCAATAGAAGATGCAAAGGACGTAGTACGCACTTGCGACGCGTGTCAACGATTTGCGGCAAAACCTCACTCTCCGGCAGCTGAACTGATGCCAATACCCTTGTCATGGCCTTTCGCTCAATGGGGCCTTGATATGGTGGGGAAATTACATAAGGCGTGGCCAGGAGGTTACGAGTATATGCTGGTGGCTGTCGACAAGTTTACCAAGTGGATTGAGGCAAAACCAATAAACTCGCCAGATGCAGCATCAGTGGTCAGTTTCGTCAAAGGCATTGTCTTTCGATTCGGCGTTCCCAACAACATTATCACAGACAACGGCAGCAATTTTACTTCCAAGGTGTTCAAAGCATACTGCACAGAGGTAGGCATCAAACTACACTTTGCGTCGGTAGCGCATCCGCAAACTAATGGTCAAGTCGAGAAAGCAAACGGTATCATTTGCAATGGTATCAAGAAGCGATTGATAACACCTCTGGAGAAAGCTCGACATACCTGGCCAGAAGAGTTGCCAAGTGTCTTATGGAGCATACGAACAACACCCAATACAGCTACACAAGAAACTCCGTTCTTTCTGGTCCATGGAGCTGAGGCAGTGCTTCCGATAGAAATAGAACATAATTCCCCGAGAGTGGCGGAGTATGATGAAGAAACCTCTAGAAAGGCGCTAGAGACGACG